>NW_027412236.1:0-52613 GCF_047663935.1 Musca autumnalis
GGGAAAAGTCATCTCGGTGAACTTTTGTATTGGGAAAGTCATCTCCGGTGAACTTTTGTATGGGAAAAGTCATCTCCGGTGAACTTTTGTATTGGGAAAGTCATCTCCGGTGAACTTTTGTATTGGAAAGTCATCTCCGGTGAACTTTTGTATGGGAAAAGTCATCTCCGGTGAACTTTTGTATGGGAAAAGTCATCTCCGGTGAACTTTTGTATGGTAAAAGTCATCTCCGGTGAACTTTTATATGGAAAAGTCATCTCCGGTGAACTTTTGTATTGGGAAAGTCATCTCCGGTGAACTTTTGTATTGGGAAAGTCATCTCCGGTGAACTTTTGTATTGGGAAAGTCATCTCCGGTGAACTTTTGTATGGGAAAAGTCATCTCCGGTGAACTTTTGTATTGGGAAAGTCATCTCCGGTGAACTTTTGTATGGGAAAAGTCATCTCCGGTGAACTTTTGTATGGGAAAAGTCATCTCCGGTGAACTTTTGTATGGGAAAAGTCATCTCCGGTGAACTTTTGTATGGGAAAAGTCATCTCCGGTGAACTTTTGTATGGGAAAAGTCATCTCCGGTGAACTTTTGTATTGGGAAAGTCATCTCCGGTGAACTTTTGTATGGGAAAAGTCATCTCCGGTGAACTTTTGTATTGGGAAAGTCATCTCCGGTGAACGTTTGTATGGGAAAAGTCATCTCCGGTGAACTTTTGTATGGGAAAAGTCATCTCCGGTGAACTTTTGTATTGGGAAAGTCATCTCCGGTGAACTTTTGTATTGGGAAAGTCATCTCCGGTGAACTTTTGTATGGGAAAAGTCATCTCCGGTGAACTTTTGTATTGGGAAAGTCATCTCCGGTGAACTTTTGTATTGGGAAAGTCATCTCCGGTGAACTTTTGTATGGGAAAAGTCATCTCCGGTGAACTTTTGTATTGGGAAAGTCATCTCCGGTGAACTTTTGTATTGGGAAAGTCATCTCCGGTGAACTTTTGTATTGGGAAAGTCATCTCCGGTGAACTTTTGTATTGGGAAAGTCATCTCCGGTGAACTTTTGTATGGGAAAAGTCATCTCCGGTGAACGTTTGTATGGGAAAAGTCATCTCCGGTGAACTTTTGTATTGGGAAAGTCATCTCCGGTGAACTTTTGTATGGGAAAAATCATCTCCGGTGAACTTTTGTATTGGGAAAGTCATGCCCGGTGAACTTTTGTATTGGGAAAGTCATCTCCGGTGAACTTTTGTATGGGAAAAGTCATCTCCGGTGAACTTTTATATTGGAAAAGTCATGCCCGGTGAACTTTTGTATTGGGAAAGTCATCTCCGGTGAACTTTTGTATTGGGAAAGTCGTGCCCGGTGAACTTTTGTATTGGGAAAGTCATGCCCGGTGAACTTTTATATTGGGAAAGTCATCTCCGGTGAACTTTTGTATTGGGAAAGTCATCTCCGGTGAACTTTTGTATTGGGAAAGTCATCTCCGGTGAACTTCTATATTGGGAAAGTCATCTCCGGTGAACTTTTGTATTGGGAAAGTCATCTCCGGTGAACTTTTGTATGGGAAAAGTCATCTCCGGTGAACTTTTGTATTGGGAAAGTCATCTCCGGTGAACTTTTGTATGGGAAAAGTCATCTCCGGTGAACTTTTGTATGGGAAAAGTCATCTCCGGTGAACTTTTGTATTGGGAAAGTCATGCCCGGTGAACTTTTGTATTGGGAAAGTCATCTCCGGTGAACTTTTGTATTGGGAAAGTCATCTCCGGTGAACTTTTGTATGGGAAAAGTCATCTCCGGTGAACTTTTGTATTGGGAAAGTCATCTCCGGTGAACTTTTGTATGGGAAAAGTCATCTCCGGTGAACTTTTGTATTGGGAAAGTCATCTCCGGTGAACTTTTGTATTGGGAAAGTCATCTCCGGTGAACTTTTGTATGGGAAAAGTCATCTCCGGTGAACTTTTGTATTGGGAAAGTCATGCCCGGTGAACTTTTGTATTGGGAAAGTCATCTCCGGTGAACTTTTGTATTGGGAAAGTCATCTCCGGTGAACTTTTGTATGGGAAAAGTCATCTCCGGTGAACTTTTGTATTGGGAAAGTCATCTCCGGTGAACTTTTGTATGGGAAAAGTCATCTCCGGTGAACTTTTGTATTGGGAAAGTCATCTCCGGTGAACTTTTGTATGGGAAAAGTCATCTCCGGTGAACTTTTGTATTGGGAAAGTCATCTCCGGTGAACTTTTGTATTGGGAAAGTCATCTCCGGTGAACTTTTGTATGGGAAAAGTCATCTCCGGTGAACTTTTGTATTGGGAAAGTCATCTCCGGTGAACTTTTGTATTGGGAAAGTCATGCCCGGTGAACTTTTGTATGGGAAAAGTCATCTCCGGTGAACTTTTGTATTGGGAAAGTCATGCCCGGTGAACTTTTGTATTGGGAAAGTCATCTCCGGTGAACTTTTGTATTGGGAAAGTCATGCCCGGTGAACTTTTGTATTGGGAAAGTCGTGCCCGGTGAATTTTGTATTGGGAAAGTCATCTCCGGTGAACTTTTGTATTGGGAAAGTCATGCCCGGTGAACTTTTATATTGGGAAAGTCATCTCCGGTGAACTTTTGTATTGGGAAAGTCATCTCCGGTGAACTTTTGTATGGGAAAAGTCATCTCCGGTGAACTTTTGTATTGGGAAAGTCATCTCCGGTGAACTTTTATATTGGGAAAGTCATGCCCGGTGAAATTTTGTATTGGGAAAGTCATCTCCGGTGAACTTTTGTATTGGGAAAGTCATCTCCGGTGAACTTTTGTATGGGAAAAGTCATCTCCGGTGAACTTTTGTATTGGGAAAGTCATCTCCGGTGAACTTTTGTATGGGAAAAGTCATCTCCGGTGAACTTTTGTATTGGGAAAGTCATCTCCGGTGAACTTTTGTATGGGAAAAGTCATCTCCGGTGAACTTTTATATTGGGAAAGTCATCTCCGGTGAACTTTTGTATGGGAAAATTCATCTCCGGTGAACTTTTGTATGGGAAAAGTCATCTCCGGTGAACTTTTGTATTGGGAAAGTCATCTCCGGTGAACTTTTGTATTGGGAAAGTCATCTCCGGTGAACTTTTGTATGGGAAAAGTCATCTCCGGTGAACTTTTGTATTGGGAAAGTCATCTCCGGTGAACTTTTGTATTGGGAAAGTCATCTCCGGTGAACTTTTGTATTGGGAAAGTCATCTCCGGTGAACTTTTGTATTGGGAAAGTCATCTCCGGTGAACTTTTGTATTGGGAAAGTCATCTCCGGTGAACTTTTGTATGGGAAAAGTCATCTCCGGTGAACTTTTGTATTGGGAAAGTCATCTCCGGTGAACTTTTGTATTGGGAAAGTCATGTCCGGTGAACTTTTATATTGGGAAAGTCATCTCCGGTGAACTTTTGTATGGAAAAAGTCATCTCCGGTGAACTTTTGTATTGGGAAAGTCATCTCCGGTGAACTTTTGTATTGGGAAAGTCATCTCCGGTGAACTTTTGTATGGGAAAAGTCATCTCCGGTGAACTTTTGTATGGGAAAAGTCATCTCCGGTGAACTTTTGTATTGGGAAAGTCATCTCCGGTGAACTTTTGTATGGGAAAAGTCATCTCCGGTGAACTTTTGTATGGGAAAAGTCATCTCCGGTGAACTTTTGTATGGGAAAGTCATCTCCGGTGAACTTTTGTATTGGGAAAGTCATGCCCGGTGAACTTTTGTATTGGGAAAGTCATGCCCGGTGAACTTTTGTATTGGGAAAGTCATCTCCGGTGAACTTTTGTATTGGGAAAGTCATCTCCGGTGAACTTTTGTATTGGGAAAGTCATGCCCGGTGAACTTTTATATTGGGAAAGTCATCTCCGGTGAACTTTTGTATTGGGAAAGTCATCTCCGGTGAACTTTTGTATGGGAAAAGTCATCTCCGGTGAACTTTTGTATGGGAAAAGTCATCTCCGGTGAACTTTTGTATGGGAAAAGTCATCTCCGGTGAACTTTTGTATTGGGAAAGTCATCTCCGGTGAACTTTTGTATGGGAAAAGTCATCTCCGGTGAACTTTTGTATTGGGAAAGTCATCTCCGGTGAACTTTTGTATTGGGAAAGTCATCTCCGGTGAACTTTTGTATGGGAAAAGTCATCTCCGGTGAACTTTTGTATTGGGAAAGTCATCTCCGGTGAACTTTTGTATGGGAAAAGTCATCTCCGGTGAACTTTTGTATGGGAAAAGTCATCTCCGGTGAACTTTTGTATTGGGAAAGTCATCTCCGGTGAACTTTTGTATTGGGAAAGTCATCTCCGGTGAACTTTTGTATGGGAAAAGTCATCTCCGGTGAACTTTTGTATTGGGAAAGTCATCTCCGGTGAACTTTTGTATTGGGAAAGTCATCTCCGGTGAACTTTTGTATGGGAAAAGTCATCTCCGGTGAACTTTTGTATTGGGAAAGTCATCTCCGGTGAACTTTTGTATTGGGAAAGTCATCTCCGGTGAACTTTTGTATTGGGAAAGTCATCTCCGGTGAACTTTTGTATTGGGAAAGTCATCTCCGGTGAACTTTTGTATGGGAAAAGTCATCTCCGGTGAACTTTTGTATGGGAAAAGTCATCTCCGGTGAACTTTTGTATTGGGAAAGTCATCTCCGGTGAACTTTTGTATTGGGAAAGTCATCTCCGGTGAACTTTTGAATGGGAAAAGTCATCTCCGGTGAACTTTTGTATTGGGAAAGTCATCTCCGGTGAACTTTTGTATGGGAAAAGTCATCTCCGGTGAACTTTTGTATTGGGAAAGTCATCTCCGGTGAACTTTTGTATTGGGAAAGTCATGCCCGGTGAACTTTTGTATTGGGAAAGTCATCTCCGGTGAACTTTTGTATTGGGAAAGTCATGCCCGGTGAACTTTTGTATTGGGAAAGTCATCTCCGGTGAACTTTTATATTGGGAAAGTCATCTCCGGTGAACTTTTGTATTGGGAAAGTCGTGCCCGGTGAACTTTTGTATTGGGAAAGTCATGCCCGGTGAACTTTTATATTGGGAAAGTCATCTCCGGTGAACTTTTGTATGGGAAAAGTCATCTCCGGTGAACTTTTGTATGGGAAAAGTCATCTCCGGTGAACTTTTGTATTGGGAAAGTCATCTCCGGTGAACTTTTGTATGGGAAAAATCATCTCCGGTGAACTTTTGTATTGGGAAAGTCATGCCCGGTGAACTTTTGTATTGGGAAAGTCATCTCCGGTGAACTTTTGTATGGGAAAAGTCATCTCCGGTGAACTTTTATATTGGAAAAGTCATGCCCGGTGAACTTTTGTATTGGGAAAGTCATCTCCGGTGAACTTTTGTATTGGGAAAGTCGTGCCCGGTGAACTTTTGTATTGGGAAAGTCATGCCCGGTGAACTTTTATATTGGGAAAGTCATCTCCGGTGAACTTTTGTATTGGGAAAGTCATCTCCGGTGAACTTTTGTATTGGGAAAGTCATCTCCGGTGAACTTCTATATTGGGAAAGTCGTCTCCGGTGAACTTTTGTATTGGGAAAGTCATCTCCGGTGAACTTTTGTATGGGAAAAGTCATCTCCGGTGAACTTTTGTATTGGGAAAGTCATCTCCGGTGAACTTTTGTATGGGAAAAGTCATCTCCGGTGAACTTTTGTATGGGAAAAGTCATCTCCGGTGAACTTTTGTATTGGGAAAGTCATGCCCGGTGAACTTTTGTATTGGGAAAGTCATCTCCGGTGAACTTTTGTATTGGGAAAGTCATCTCCGGTGAACTTTTGTATGGGAAAAGTCATCTCCGGTGAACTTTTGTATTGGGAAAGTCATCTCCGGTGAACTTTTGTATGGGAAAAGTCATCTCCGGTGAACTTTTGTATTGGGAAAGTCATCTCCGGTGAACTTTTGTATTGGGAAAGTCATCTCCGGTGAACTTTTGTATGGGAAAAGTCATCTCCGGTGAACTTTTGTATTGGGAAAGTCATGCCCGGTGAACTTTTGTATTGGGAAAGTCATCTCCGGTGAACTTTTGTATTGGGAAAGTCATCTCCGGTGAACTTTTGTATGGGAAAAGTCATCTCCGGTGAACTTTTGTATTGGGAAAGTCATCTCCGGTGAACTTTTGTATGGGAAAAGTCATCTCCGGTGAACTTTTGTATTGGGAAAGTCATCTCCGGTGAACTTTTGTATGGGAAAAGTCATCTCCGGTGAACTTTTGTATTGGGAAAGTCATCTCCGGTGAACTTTTGTATTGGGAAAGTCATCTCCGGTGAACTTTTGTATGGGAAAAGTCATCTCCGGTGAACTTTTGTATTGGGAAAGTCATCTCCGGTGAACTTTTGTATTGGGAAAGTCATGCCCGGTGAACTTTTGTATGGGAAAAGTCATCTCCGGTGAACTTTTGTATTGGGAAAGTCATGCCCGGTGAACTTTTGTATTGGGAAAGTCATCTCCGGTGAACTTTTGTATTGGGAAAGTCATGCCCGGTGAACTTTTGTATTGGGAAAGTCGTGCCCGGTGAACTTTTGTATTGGGAAAGTCATCTCCGGTGAACTTTTGTATTGGGAAAGTCATGCCCGGTGAACTTTTATATTGGGAAAGTCATCTCCGGTGAACTTTTGTATGGGAAAAGTCATCTCCGGTAAACTTTTGTATTGGGAAAGTCATGCCCGGTGAACTTTTGTATTGGGAAAGTCATCTCCGGTGAACTTTTGTATGGGAAAAGTCATCTCCGGTGAACTTTTGTATGGGAAAAGTCATCTCCGGTGAACTTTTGTATGGGAAAAGTCATCTCCGGTGAACTTTTGTATTGGGAAAGTCATCTCCGGTGAACTTTTGTATGGGAAAAGTCATCTCCGGTGAACTTTTGTATTGGGAAAGTCATCTCCGGTGAACTTTTGTATGGGAAAAGTCATCTCCGGTAAACTTTTGTATTGGGAAAGTCATGCCCGGTGAACTTTTGTATTGGGAAAGTCATCTCCGGTGAACTTTTGTATTGGGAAAGTCATCTCCGGTGAACTTTTGTATTGGGAAAGTCATCTCCGGTGAACTTTTGTATTGGGAAAGTCATCTCCGGTGAACTTTTGTATTGGGAAAGTCATCTCCGGTGAACTTTTGTATTGGGAAAGTCATCTCCGGTGAACTTTTGTATTGGGAAAGTCATCTCCGGTGAACTTTTGTATGGGAAAAGTCATCTCCGGTGAACTTTTGTATTGGGAAAGTCATCTCCGGTGAACTTTTGTATGGGAAAAATCATCTCCGGTGAACTTTTGTATGGGAAAGTCATCTCCGGTGAACTTTTGTATTGGGAAAGTCATGCCCGGTGAACTTTTGTATTGGGAAAGTCATGCCCGGTGAACTTTTGTATTGGGAAAGTCATCTCCGGTGAACTTTTATATTGGGAAAGTCGTGCCCGGTGAACTTTTGTATTGGGAAAGTCATGCCCGGTGAACTTTTATATTGGGAAAGTCATGCCCGGTGAACTTTTGTATTGGGAAAGTCATCTCCGGTGAACTTTTGTATTGGGAAAGTCGTGCCCGGTGAACTTTTGTATTGGGAAAGTCATGCCCGGTGAACTTTTGTTTTGGGAAAGTCATGCCCGGTGAACTTTTGTATTGGGAAAGTCATGCCCGGTGAACTTTTGTATTGGGAAAGTCATGCCCGGTGAACTTTTGTATGGGAAAAGTCATCTCCGGTGAACTTTTGTATTGGGAAAGTCATCTCCGGTGAACTTTTGTATGGGAAAAGTCATCTCCGGTGAAATTTTGTATTGGGAAAGTCATCTCCGGTGAACTTTTGTATTGGGAAAGTCATCTCCGGTGAACTTTTGTATGGGAAAAGTCATCTCCGGTGAACTTTTGTATGGGAAAAGTCATCTCCGGTGAACTTTTGTATGGGAAAAGTCATCTCCGGTGAACTTTTATATTGGAAAAGTCATCTCCGGTGAACTTTTGTATTGGGAAAGTCATCTCCGGTGAACTTTTGTATTGGGAAAGTCATCTCCGGTGAACTTTTGTATGGGAAAAGTCATCTCCGGTGAACTTTTGTATGGGAAAAGTCATCTCCGGTGAACTTTTGTATTGGGAAAGTCATCTCCGGTGAACTTTTGTATGGGAAAAATCATCTCCGGTGAACTTTTGTATGGGAAAAGTCATCTCCGGTGAACTTTTGTATGGGAAAAGTCATCTCCGGTGAACTTTTGTATGGGAAAAGTCATCTCCGGTGAACTTTTGTATGGGAAAAGTCATCTCCGGTGAACTTTTGTATTGGGAAAGTCATCTCCGGTGAACTTTTGTATGGGAAAAGTCATCTCCGGTGAACTTTTGTATTGGGAAAGTCATCTCCGGTGAACTTTTGTATGGGAAAAGTCATCTCCGGTGAACTTTTGTATGGGAAAAGTCATCTCCGGTGAACTTTTGTATTGGGAAAGTCATCTCCGGTGAACTTTTGTATTGGGAAAGTCATCTCCGGTGAACTTTTGTATGGGAAAAGTCATCTCCGGTGAACTTTTGTATTGGGAAAGTCATCTCCGGTGAACTTTTGTATTGGGAAAGTCATCTCCGGTGAACTTTTGTATGGGAAAAGTCATCTCCGGTGAACTTTTGTATTGGGAAAGTCATCTCCGGTGAACTTTTGTATTGGGAAAGTCATCTCCGGTGAACTTTTGTATTGGGAAAGTCATCTCCGGTGAACTTTTGTATTGGGAAAGTCATCTCCGGTGAACTTTTGTATGGGAAAAGTCATCTCCGGTGAACTTTTGTATGGGAAAAGTCATCTCCGGTGAACTTTTGTATTGGGAAAGTCATCTCCGGTGAACTTTTGTATGGGAAGAGTCATCTCCGGTGAACTTTTGTATGGGAAAAGTCATCTCCGGTGAACTTTTGTATGGGAAAAGTCATCTCCGGTGAACTTTTGTATTGGGAAAGTCATCTCCGGTGAACTTTTGTATGGGAAAAGTCATCTCCGGTGAACTTTTGTATTGGGAAAGTCATCTCCGGTGAACTTTTGTATGGGAAAAGTCATCTCCGGTGAACTTTTGTATTGGGAAAGTCATCTCCGGTGAACTTTTGTATGGGAAGAGTCATCTCCGGTGAACTTTTGTATGGGAAAAGTCATCTCCGGTGAACTTTTGTATGGGAAAAGTCATCTCCGGTGAACTTTTGTATGGGAAAGTCATCTCCGGTGAACTTTTGTATTGGGAAAGTCATGCCCGGTGAACTTTTGTATTGGGAAAGTCATGCCCGGTGAACTTTTGTATTGGGAAAGTCATCTCCGGTGAACTTTTGTATTGGGAAAGTCATCTCCGGTGAACTTTTGTATGGGAAAAGTCATCTCCGGTGAACTTTTGTATTGGGAAAGTCATCTCCGGTGAACTTTTGTATGGGAAGAGTCATCTCCGGTGAACTTTTGTATGGGAAAAGTCATCTCCGGTGAACTTTTGTATGGGAAAAGTCATCTCCGGTGAACTTTTGTATGGGAAAGTCATCTCCGGTGAACTTTTGTATTGGGAAAGTCATGCCCGGTGAACTTTTGTATTGGGAAAGTCATGCCCGGTGAACTTTTGTATTGGGAAAGTCATCTCCGGTGAACTTTTGTATTGGGAAAGTCATGCCCGGTGAACTTTTGTATTGGGAAAGTCATCTCCGGTGAACTTTTGTATTGGGAAAGTCATCTCCGGTGAACTTTTGTATGGGAAAAGTCATCTCCGGTGAACTTTTATATTGGGAAAGTCATCTCCGGTGAACTTTTGTATTGGGAAAGTCATCTCCGGTGAACTTTTGTATTGGAAAAAGTCATCTCCGGTGAACTTTTGTATGGGAAAAGTCATCTCCGGTGAACTTTTGTATTGGGAAAGTCATCTCCGGTGAACTTTTGTGTTGGGAAAGTCATGCCCGGTGAACTTTTATATTGGGAAAGTCATCTCCGGTGAACTTTTGTATGGGAAAAGTCATCTCCGGTGAACTTTTGTATGGGAAAGTCATCTCCGGTGAACTTTTGTATTGGGAAAGTCATCTCCGGTGAACTTTTGTATTGGGAAAGTCATGCCCGGTGAACTTTTGTATTGGGAAAGTCATCTCCGGTGAACTTTTGTATTGGGAAAGTCATGCCCGGTGAACTTTTGTATTGGGAAAGTCATCTCCGGTGAACTTTTGTATTGGGAAAGTCATCTCCGGTGAACTTTTGTATGGGAAAAGTCATCTCCGGTGAACTTTTATATTGGGAAAGTCATCTCCGGTGAACTTTTGTATTGGGAAAGTCATCTCCGGTGAACTTTTGTATTGGGAAAGTCATCTCCGGTGAACTTTTATATTGGGAAAGTCATCTCCGGTGAACTTTTGTATGGGAAAAGTCATCTCCGGTGAACTTTTGTATTGGGAAAGTCATCTCCGGTGAACTTTTGTATTGGGAAAGTCATCTCCGGTGAACTTTTGTATTGGGAAAGTCATCTCCGGTGAACTTTTGTATTGGGAAAGTCATCTCCGGTGAACTTTTGTATGGGAAAAGTCATCTCCGGTGAACTTTTGTATTGGGAAAGTCATCTCCGGTGAACTTTTGTATGGGAAAAGTCATCTCCGGTAAACTTTTGTATTGGGAAAGTCATGCCCGGTGAACTTTTGTATTGGGAAAGTCATCTCCGGTGAACTTTTGTATTGGGAAAGTCATCTCCGGTGAACTTTTGTATTGGGAAAGTCATCTCCGGTGAACTTTTGTATTGGGAAAGTCATCTCCGGTGAACTTTTGTATTGGGAAAGTCATCTCCGGTGAACTTTTGTATTGGGAAAGTCATCTCCGGTGAACTTTTGTATTGGGAAAGTCATCTCCGGTGAACTTTTGTATGGGAAAAGTCATCTCCGGTGAACTTTTGTATTGGGAAAGTCATCTCCGGTGAACTTTTGTATGGGAAAAATCATCTCCGGTGAACTTTTGTATGGGAAAGTCATCTCCGGTGAACTTTTGTATTGGGAAAGTCATGCCCGGTGAACTTTTGTATTGGGAAAGTCATGCCCGGTGAACTTTTGTATTGGGAAAGTCATCTCCGGTGAACTTTTGTATTGGGAAAGTCGTGCCCGGTGAACTTTTGTATTGGGAAAGTCATGCCCGGTGAACTTTTGTTTTGGGAAAGTCATGCCCGGTGAACTTTTGTATTGGGAAAGTCATGCCCGGTGAACTTTTGTATTGGGAAAGTCATGCCCGGTGAACTTTTGTATGGGAAAAGTCATCTCCGGTGAACTTTTGTATTGGGAAAGTCATCTCCGGTGAACTTTTGTATGGGAAAAGTCATCTCCGGTGAACTTTTGTATTGGGAAAGTCATCTCCGGTGAACTTTTGTATTGGGAAAGTCATCTCCGGTGAACTTTTGTATGGGAAAAGTCATCTCCGGTGAACTTTTGTATGGGAAAAGTCATCTCCGGTGAACTTTTGTATGGGAAAAGTCATCTCCGGTGAACTTTTATATTGGAAAAGTCATCTCCGGTGAACTTTTGTATTGGGAAAGTCATCTCCGGTGAACTTTTGTATTGGGAAAGTCATCTCCGGTGAACTTTTGTATGGGAAAAGTCATCTCCGGTGAACTTTTGTATGGGAAAAGTCATCTCCGGTGAACTTTTGTATTGGGAAAGTCATCTCCGGTGAACTTTTGTATGGGAAAAATCATCTCCGGTGAACTTTTGTATGGGAAAAGTCATCTCCGGTGAACTTTTGTATGGGAAAAGTCATCTCCGGTGAACTTTTGTATGGGAAAAGTCATCTCCGGTGAACTTTTGTATGGGAAAAGTCATCTCCGGTGAACTTTTGTATTGGGAAAGTCATCTCCGGTGAACTTTTGTATGGGAAAAGTCATCTCCGGTGAACTTTTGTATTGGGAAAGTCATCTCCGGTGAACTTTTGTATGGGAAAAGTCATCTCCGGTGAACTTTTGTATGGGAAAAGTCATCTCCGGTGAACTTTTGTATTGGGAAAGTCATCTCCGGTGAACTTTTGTATTGGGAAAGTCATCTCCGGTGAACTTTTGTATGGGAAAAGTCATCTCCGGTGAACTTTTGTATTGGGAAAGTCATCTCCGGTGAACTTTTGTATTGGGAAAGTCATCTCCGGTGAACTTTTGTATGGGAAAAGTCATCTCCGGTGAACTTTTGTATTGGGAAAGTCATCTCCGGTGAACTTTTGTATTGGGAAAGTCATCTCCGGTGAACTTTTGTATTGGGAAAGTCATCTCCGGTGAACTTTTGTATTGGGAAAGTCATCTCCGGTGAACTTTTGTATGGGAAAAGTCATCTCCGGTGAACGTTTGTATGGGAAAAGTCATCTCCGGTGAACTTTTGTATTGGGAAAGTCATCTCCGGTGAACTTTTGTATTGGGAAAGTCATCTCCGGTGAACTTTTGTATGGGAAAAGTCATCTCCGGTGAACTTTTGTATTGGGAAAGTCATCTCCGGTGAACTTTTGTATGGGAAAAGTCATCTCCGGTGAACTTTTGTATTGGGAAAGTCATCTCCGGTGAACTTTTGTATTGGGAAAGTCATGCCCGGTGAACTTTTGTATTGGGAAAGTCATCTCCGGTGAACTTTTGTATTGGGAAAGTCATGCCCGGTGAACTTTTGTATTGGGAAAGTCATCTCCGGTGAACTTTTATATTGGGAAAGTCATCTCCGGTGAACTTTTGTATTGGGAAAGTCGTGTCCGGTGAACTTTTGTATTGGGAAAGTCATGCCCGGTGAACTTTTATATTGGGAAAGTCATCTCCGGTGAACTTTTGTATGGGAAAAGTCATCTCCGGTGAACTTTTGTATGGGAAAAGTCATCTCCGGTGAACTTTTGTATTGGGAAAGTCATCTCCGGTGAACTTTTGTATGGGAAAAATCATCTCCGGTGAACTTTTGTATTGGGAAAGTCATGCCCGGTGAACTTTTGTATTGGGAAAGTCATCTCCGGTGAACTTTTGTATGGGAAAAGTCATCTCCGGTGAACTTTTATATTGGAAAAGTCATGCCCGATGAACTTTTGTATTGGGAAAGTCATCTCCGGTGAACTTTTGTATTGGGAAAGTCGTGCCCGGTGAACTTTTGTATTGGGAAAGTCATGCCCGGTGAACTTTTATATTGGGAAAGTCATCTCCGGTGAACTTTTGTATTGGGAAAGTCATCTCCGGTGAACTTTTGTATTGGGAAAGTCATCTCCGGTGAACTTCTATATTGGGAAAGTCATCTCCGGTGAACTTTTGTATTGGGAAAGTCATCTCCGGTGAACTTTTGTATGGGAAAAGTCATCTCCGGTGAACTTTTGTATTGGGAAAGTCATCTCCGGTGAACTTTTGTATGGGAAAAGTCATCTCCGGTGAACTTTTGTATGGGAAAAGTCATCTCCGGTGAACTTTTGTATTGGGAAAGTCATGCCCGGTGAACTTTTGTATTGGGAAAGTCATCTCCGGTGAACTTTTGTATTGGGAAAGTCATCTCCGGTGAACTTTTGTATGGGAAAAGTCATCTCCGGTGAACTTTTGTATTGGGAAAGTCATCTCCGGTGAACTTTTGTATGGGAAAAGTCATCTCCGGTGAACTTTTGTATTGGGAAAGTCATCTCCGGTGAACTTTTGTATTGGGAAAGTCATCTCCGGTGAACTTTTGTATGGGAAAAGTCATCTCCGGTGAACTTTTGTATTGGGAAAGTCATGCCCGGTGAACTTTTGTATTGGGAAAGTCATCTCCGGTGAACTTTTGTATTGGGAAAGTCATCTCCGGTGAACTTTTGTATGGGAAAAGTCATCTCCGGTGAACTTTTGTATTGGGAAAGTCATCTCCGGTGAACTTTTGTATGGGAAAAGTCATCTCCGGTGAACTTTTGTATTGGGAAAGTCATCTCCGGTGAACTTTTGTATGGGAAAAGTCATCTCCGGTGAACTTTTGTATTGGGAAAGTCATCTCCGGTGAACTTTTGTATTGGGAAAGTCATCTCCGGTGAACTTTTGTATGGGAAAAGTCATCTCCGGTGAACTTTTGTATTGGGAAAGTCATCTCCGGTGAACTTTTGTATTGGGAAAGTCATGCCCGGTGAACTTTTGTATGGGAAAAGTCATCTCCGGTGAACTTTTGTATTGGGAAAGTCATGCCCGGTGAACTTTTGTATTGGGAAAGTCATCTCCGGTGAACTTTTGTATTGGGAAAGTCATGCCCGGTGAACTTTTGTATTGGGAAAGTCGTGCCCGGTGAATTTTGTATTGGGAAAGTCATCTCCGGTGAACTTTTGTATTGGGAAAGTCATGCCCGGTGAACTTTTATATTGGGAAAGTCATCTCCGGTGAACTTTTGTATTGGGAAAGTCATCTCCGGTGAACTTTTGTATGGGAAAATCATCTCCGGTGAACTTTTGTATTGGGAAAGTCATCTCCGGTGAACTTTTATATTGGGAAAGTCATGCCCGGTGAAATTTTGTATTGGGAAAGTCATCTCCGGTGAACTTTTGTATTGGGAAAGTCATCTCCGGTGAACTTTTGTATGGGAAAAGTCATCTCCGGTGAACTTTTGTATTGGGAAAGTCATCTCCGGTGAACTTTTGTATGGGAAAAGTCATCTCCGGTGAACTTTTGTATTGGGAAAGTCATCTCCGGTGAACTTTTGTATGGGAAAAGTCATCTCCGGTGAACTTTTATATTGGGAAAGTCATCTCCGGTGAACTTTTGTATGGGAAAAGTCATCTCCGGTGAACTTTTGTATGGGAAAAGTCATCTCCGGTGAACTTTTGTATTGGGAAAGTCATCTCCGGTGAACTTTTGTATTGGGAAAGTCATCTCCGGTGAACTTTTGTATGGGAAAAGTCATCTCCGGTGAACTTTTGTATTGGGAAAGTCATCTCCGGTGAACTTTTGTATTGGGAAAGTCATCTCCGGTGAACTTTTGTATTGGGAAAGTCATCTCCGGTGAACTTTTGTATTGGGAAAGTCATCTCCGGTGAACTTTTGTATTGGGAAAGTCATCTCCGGTGAACTTTTGTATGGGAAAAGTCATCTCCGGTGAACTTTTGTATTGGGAAAGTCATCTCCGGTGAACTTTTGTATTGGGAAAGTCATGTCCGGTGAACTTTTATATTGGGAAAGTCATCTCCGGTGAACTTTTGTATGGAAAAAGTCATCTCCGGTGAACTTTTGTATTGGGAAAGTCATCTCCGGTGAACTTTTGTATTGGGAAAGTCATCTCCGGTGAACTTTTGTATGGGAAAAGTCATCTCCGGTGAACTTTTGTATGGGAAAAGTCATCTCCGGTGAACTTTTGTATTGGGAAAGTCATCTCCGGTGAACTTTTGTATGGGAAAAGTCATCTCCGGTGAACTTTTGTATGGGAAAAGTCATCTCCGGTGAACTTTTGTATGGGAAAGTCATCTCCGGTGAACTTTTGTATTAGGAAAGTCATGCCCGGTGAACTTTTGTATTGGGAAAGTCATGCCCGGTGAACTTTTGTATTGGGAAAGTCATCTCCGGTGAACTTTTGTATTGGGAAAGTCATCTCCGGTGAACTTTTGTATTGGGAAAGTCATGCCCGGTGAACTTTTATATTGGGAAGGTCATCTCCGGTGAACTTTTGTATTGGGAAAGTCATCTCCGGTGAACTTTTGTATGGGAAAAGTCATCTCCGGTGAACTTTTGTATGGGAAAAGTCATCTCCGGTGAACTTTTGTATGGGAAAAGTCATCTCCGGTGAACTTTTGTATTGGGAAAGTCATCTCCGGTGAACTTTTGTATGGGAAAAGTCATCTCCGGTGAACTTTTGTATTGGGAAAGTCATCTCCGGTGAACTTTTGTATTGGGAAAGTCATCTCCGGTGAACTTTTGTATGGGAAAAGTCATCTCCGGTGAACTTTTGTATTGGGAAAGTCATCTCCGGTGAACTTTTGTATGGGAAAAGTCATCTCCGGTGAACTTTTGTATGGGAAAAGTCATCTCCGGTGAACTTTTGTATTGGGAAAGTCATCTCCGGTGAACTTTTGTATTGGGAAAGTCATCTCCGGTGAACTTTTGTATGGGAAAAGTCATCTCCGGTGAACTTTTGTATTGGGAAAGTCATCTCCGGTGAACTTTTGTATTGGGAAAGTCATCTCCGGTGAACTTTTGTATGGGAAAAGTCATCTCCGGTGAACTTTTGTATTGGGAAAGTCATCTCCGGTGAACTTTTGTATTGGGAAAGTCATCTCCGGTGAACTTTTGTATTGGGAAAGTCATCTCCGGTGAACTTTTGTATTGGGAAAGTCATCTCCGGTGAACTTTTGTATGGGAAAAGTCATCTCCGGTGAACTTTTGTATGGGAAAAGTCATCTCCGGTGAACTTTTGTATTGGGAAAGTCATCTCCGGTGAACTTTTGTATTGGGAAAGTCATCTCCGGTGAACTTTTGAATGGGAAAAGTCATCTCCGGTGAACTTTTGTATTGGGAAAGTCATCTCCGGTGAACTTTTGTATGGGAAAAGTCATCTCCGGTGAACTTTTGTATTGGGAAAGTCATCTCCGGTGAACTTTTGTATTGGGAAAGTCATGCCCGGTGAACTTTTGTATTGGGAAAGTCATCTCCGGTGAACTTTTGTATTGGGAAAGTCATGCCCGGTGAACTTTTGTATTGGGAAAGTCATCTCCGGTGAACTTTTATATTGGGAAAGTCATCTCCGGTGAACTTTTGTATTGGGAAAGTCGTGCCCGGTGAACTTTTGTATTGGGAAAGTCATGCCCGGTGAACTTTTATATTGGGAAAGTCATCTCCGGTGAACTTTTGTATGGGAAAAGTCATCTCCGGTGAACTTTTGTATGGGAAAGGTCATCTCCGGTGAACTTTTGTATTGGGAAAGTCATCTCCGGTGAACTTTTGTATGGGAAAAATCATCTCCGGTGAACTTTTGTATTGGGAAAGTCATGCCCGGTGAACTTTTGTATTGGGAAAGTCATCTCCGGTGAACTTTTGTATGGGAAAAGTCATCTCCGGTGAACTTTTATATTGGAAAAGTCATGCCCGGTGAACTTTTGTATTGGGAAAGTCATCTCCGGTGAACTTTTGTATTGGGAAAGTCGTGCCCGGTGAACTTTTGTATTGGGAAAGTCATGCCCGGTGAACTTTTATATTGGGAAAGTCATCTCCGGTGAACTTTTGTATTGGGAAAGTCATCTCCGGTGAACTTTTGTATTGGGAAAGTCATCTCCGGTGAACTTCTATATTGGGAAAGTCATCTCCGGTGAACTTTTGTATTGGGAAAGTCATCTCCGGTGAACTTTTGTATGGGAAAAGTCATCTCCGGTGAACTTTTGTATTGGGAAAGTCATCTCCGGTGAACTTTTGTATGGGAAAAGTCATCTCCGGTGAACTTTTGTATGGGAAAAGTCATCTCCGGTGAACTTTTGTATTGGGAAAGTCATGCCCGGTGAACTTTTGTATTGGGAAAGTCATCTCCGGTGAACTTTTGTATTGGGAAAGTCATCTCCGGTGAACTTTTGTATGGGAAAAGTCATCTCCGGTGAACTTTTGTATTGGGAAAGTCATCTCCGGTGAACTTTTGTATGGGAAAAGTCATCTCCGGTGAACTTTTGTATTGGGAAAGTCATCTCCGGTGAACTTTTGTATTGGGAAAGTCATCTCCGGTGAACTTTTGTATGGGAAAAGTCATCTCCGGTGAACTTTTGTATTGGGAAAGTCATCTCCGGTGAACTTTTGTATTGGGAAAGTCATCTCCGGTGAACTTTTGTATTGGGAAAGTCATCTCCGGTGATCCGGTGAACTTTTGTATTGGGAAAGTCATCTCCGGTGAACTTTTGTATGGGAAAAGTCATCTCCGGTGAACTTTTGTATTGGGAAAGTCATCTCCGGTGAACTTTTGTATGGGAAAAGTCATCTCCGGTGAACTTTTGTATTGGGAAAGTCATCTCCGGTGAACTTTTGTATGGGAAAAGTCATCTCCGGTGAACTTTTGTATTGGGAAAGTCATCTCCGGTGAACTTTTGTATTGGGAAAGTCATCTCCGGTGAACTTTTGTATTGGGAAAGTCATCTCCGGTGAACTTTTGTATTGGGAAAGTCATCTCCGGTGAACTTTTGTATGGGAAAAGTCATCTCCGGTGAACTTTTGTATTGGGAAAGTCATCTCCGGTGAACTTTTGTATGGGAAAAGTCATCTCCGGTGAACTTTTGTATTGGGAAAGTCATCTCCGGTGAACTTTTGTATTGGGAAAGTCGTGCCCGGTGAACTTTTGTATTGGGAAAGTCATGCCCGGTGAACTTTTGTATGGGAAAAGTCGTGCCCGGTGAACTTTTGTATTGGGAAAGTCATCTCCGGTGAACTTTTGTATTGGGAAAGTCATCTCCGGTGAACTTTTGTATGGGAAAAGTCATCTCCGGTGAACTTTTGTATTGGGAAAGTCATCTCCGGTGAACTTTTGTATTGGGAAAGTCATCTCCGGTGAACTTTTGTATTGGGAAAGTCATCTCCGGTGAACTTTTGTATGGGAAAAGTCATCTCCGGTGAACTTTTGTATTGGGAAAGTCATCTCCGGTGAACTTTTGTATTGGGAAAGTCATCTCCGGTGAACTTTTGTATTGGGAAAGTCATCTCCGGTGAACTTTTGTATTGGGAAAGTCATCTCCGGTGAACTTTTGTATTGGGAAAGTCATCTCCGGTGAACTTTTGTATTGGGAAAGTCATCTCCGGTGAACTTTTGTATTGGGAAAGTCATGCCCGGTGAACTATTGTATTGGGAAAGTCATGCCCGGTGAACTTTTGTATTGGGAAAGTCATCTCCGGTGAACTTTTGTATTGGGAAAGTCATGCCCGGTGAACTATTGTATTGGGAAAGTCATGCCCGGTGAACTTTTGTATTGGGAAAGTCATGCCCGGTGAACTTTTGTATGGGAAAAGTCATCTCCGGTGAACTTTTGTATTGGGAAAGTCATCTCCGGTGAACTTTTGTATTGGGAAAGTCATCTCCGGTGAACTTTTGTATGGGAAAAGTCATCTCCGGTGAACTTTTGTATTGGGAAAGTCATGCCCGGTGAACTTTTGTATTGGGAAAGTCATGCCCGGTGAACTTTTGTATTGGGAAAGTCATGCCCGGTGAACTTTTGTATTGGGAAAGTCGTGCCCGGTGAACTTTTGTATTGGGAAAGTCATGCCCGGTGAACTTTTGTATGGGAAAAGTCATCTCCGGTGAACTTTTGTTTGGGAAAAGTCATCTCCGGTGAACTTTTGTATTGGGAAAGTCATCTCCGGTGAACTTTTGTATGGGAAAAGTCATCTCCGGTGAACTTTGGTATGGGAAAAGTCATCTCCGGTGAACTTTTGTATTGGGAAAGTCATCTCCGGTGAACTTTTGTATTGGGAAAGTCATCTCCGGTGAATTTTTGTATGGGAAAAGTCATCTCCGGTGAACTTTTGTATTGGGAAAGTTATCTCCGGTGAACTTTTGTATGGGAAAAGTCATCTCCGGTGAACTTTTGTATTGGGAAAGTCATCTCCGGTGAACTTTTGTATTGGGAAAAGTCATCTCCGGTGAACTTTTGTATTGGGAAAGTCATCTCCGGTGAACTTTTGTATTGGGAAAGTCATCTCCGGTGAACTTTTGTATTGGGAAAGTCATCTCCGGTGAACTTTTGTATGGGAAAAGTCATCTCCGGTGAACTTTTGTATTGGGAAAGTCATCTCCGGTGAACTTTTGTATGGGAAAAGTCATCTCCGGTGAACTTTTGTATTGGGAAAGTCATCTCCGGTGAACTTTTGTATTGGGAAAGTCATCTCCGGTGAACTTTTGTATGGGAAAAGTCATCTCCGGTGAACTTTTGTATTGGGAAAGTCATGCCCGGTGAACTTTTGTATTGGGAAAGTCATGCCCGGTGAACTTTTGTATGGGAAAAGTCATCTCCGGTGAACTTTTGTATTGGGAAAGTCATCTCCGGTGAACTTTTGTATTGGGAAAGTCATCTCCGGTGAACTTTTGTATTGGGAAAGTCATGCCCGGTGAACTTTTGTATTGGGAAAGTCATGCCCGGTGAACTTTTGTATTGGGAAAGTCATCTCCGGTAAACTTTTGTATTGGGAAAGTCATCTCCGGTGAACTTTTGTATTGGGAAAGTCAACTTTTGTATTGGGAAAGTCATGCCCGGTGAACTTTTGTATTGGGAAAGTCATGCCCGGTGAACTTTTGTATTGGGAAAGTCATCTCCGGTGAACTTTTGTATTGGGAAAGTCATCTCCGGTGAACTTTTGTATTGGGAAAGTCATCTCCGGTGAACTTTTGTATGGGAAAAGTCATCTCCGGTGAACTTTTGTATTGGGAAAGTCATCTCCGGTGAACTTTTGTATGGGAAAAGTCATCTCCGGTGAACTTTTGTATTGGGAAAGTCATCTCCGGTGAACTTTTGTATTGGGAAAGTCATCTCCGGTGAACTTTTGTATTGGGAAAGTCATCTCCGGTGAACTTTTGTATGGGAAAAGTCATCTCCGGTGAACTTTTGTATTGGGAAAGTCATCTCCGGTGAACTTTTGTATTGGGAAAGTCATCTCCGGTGAACTTTTGTATGGGAAAAGTCATCTCCGGTGAACTTTTGTATTGGGAAAGTCATCTCCGGTGAACTTTTTATGGGAAAAGTCATCTCCGGTGAACTTTTGTATTGGGAAAGTCTTCTCCGGTGAACTTTTGTATTGGGAAAGTCTTGCCCGGCGAACTTTTGTATTGGGAAAGTCATGCCCGATGAACTTTTGTATTGGGAAAGTCATGCCCGGTGAACTTTTGTATTGGGAAAGTCATGCCCGGTGAACTTTTGTATTGGGAAAGTCATCTCCGGTGAACTTTTATATTGGAAAAGTCATGCCCGGTGAACTTTTGTATTGGGAAAGTCATGCCCGGTGAACTATTGTATTGGGAAAGTCATGCCCGGTGAACTTTTGTATTGGGAAAGTCATGCCCGGTGAACTTTTGTATTTGGAAAGTCATGCCCGGTGAACTTTTGTATTGGGAAAGTCATCTCCGGTGAACTTTTATATTGGAAAAGTCATCTCCGGTGAACTTTTGTATTGGGAAAGTCATCTCCGGTGAACTTTTGTATGGGAAAAGTCATCTCCGGTGAACTTTTGTATTGGGAAAGTCATCTCCGGTGAACTTTTGTATGGGAAAAGTCATCTCCGGTGAACTTTTGTATTGGGAAAGTCATCTCCGGTGAACTTTTGTATGGGAAAAGTCATCTCCGGTGAACTTTTGTATTGGGAAAGTCATCTCCGGTGAACTTTTGTATGGGAAAAGTCATCTCCGGTGAACTTTTGTATTGGGAAAGTCATCTCCGGTGAACTTTTGTATTGGGAAAGTCATCTCCGGTGAACTTTTGTATGGGAAAAGTCATCTCCGGTGAACTTTTGTATTGGGAAAGTCATCTCCGGTGAACTTTTGTATTGGGAAAGTCATCTCCGGTGAACTTTTGTATGGGAAAAGTCATCTCCGGTGAACTTTTGTATTGGGAAAGTCATCTCCGGTGAACTTTTGTATGGGAAAAGTCATCTCCGGTGAACTTTTGTATTGGGAAAGTCATCTCCGGTGAACTTTTGTATTGGGAAAGTCGTGCCCGGTGAACTTTTGTATTGGGAAAGTCATGCCCGGTGAACTTTTGTATGGGAAAAGTCATGCCCGGTGAACTTTTGTATTGGGAAAGTCATCTCCGGTGAACTTTTGTATTGGGAAAGTCATCTCCGGTGAACTTTTGTATGGGAAAAGTCATCTCCGGTGAACTTTTGTATTGGGAAAGTCATCTCCGGTGAACTTTTGTATTGGGAAAGTCATCTCCGGTGAACTTTTGTATTGGGAAAGTCATCTCCGGTGAACTTTTGTATGGGAAAAGTCATCTCCGGTGAACTTTTGTATTGGGAAAGTCATGTCCGGTGAACTTTTGTATTGGGAAAGTCATCTCCGGTGAACTTTTGTATTGGGAAAGTCATCTCCGGTGAACTTTTGTATTGGGAAAGTCATCTCCGGTGAACTTTTGTATTGGGAAAGTCATCTCCGGTGAACTTTTGTATTGGGAAAGTCATCTCCGGTGAACTTTTGTATTGGGAAAGTCATGCCCGGTGAACTATTGTATTGGGAAAGTCATGCCCGGTGAACTTTTGTATTGGGAAAGTCATGCCCGGTGAACTTTTGTATTGGGAAAGTCATGCCCGGTGAACTTTTGTATTGGGAAAGTCATGCCCGGTGAACTTTTGTATGGGAAAAGTCATCTCCGGTGAACTTTTGTATTGGGAAAGTCATCTCCGGTGAACTTTTGTATTGGGAATGTCATCTCCGGTGAACTTTTGTATTGGGAAAGTCATGCCCGGTGAACTATTGTATTGGGAAAGTCATGCCCGGTGAACTTTTGTATTGGGAAAGTCATGCCCGGTGAACTTTTGTATGGGAAAAGTCATCTCCGGTGAACTTTTGTATTGGGAAAGTCATCTCCGGTGAACTTTTGTATTGGGAAAGTCATCTCCGGTGAACTTTTGTATTGGGAAAGTCATGCCCGGTGAACTATTGTATTGGGAAAGTCATGCCCGGTGAACTTTTGTATTGGGAAAGTCATGCCCGGTGAACTTTTGTATTGGGAAAGTCATCTCCGGTGAACTTTTGTATTGGGAAAGTCATGCCCGGTGAACTATTGTATTGGGAAAGTCATGCCCGGTGAACTATTGTATTGGGAAAGTCATGCCCGGTGAACTTTTGTATTGGGAAAGTCATGCCCGGTGAACTTTTGTATGGGAAAAGTCATCTCCGGTGAACTTTTGTATTGGGAAAGTCATCTCCGGTGAACTTTTGTATGGGAAAAGTCATCTACGGTGAACTTTTATATTGGGAAAGTCATCTCCGGTGATCTTTTGTATGGGAAAAGTCATCTCCGGTGAACTTTTGTATTGGGAAAGTCATGCCCGGTGAACTTTTGTATTGGGAAAGTCATCTCCGGTGAACTTTTGTATTGGGAAAGTCATCTCCGGTGAATTTTTGTATTGGGAAAGTCATCTCCGGTGAACTTTTGTATGGGAAAAGTCATCTCCGGTGAACTTTTGTATTGGGAAAGTCATCTCCGGTGAACTTTTGTATTGGGAAAGTCATGCCCGGTGAACTTTTGTATTGGGAAAGTCATCTCCGGTGAACTTTTGTATTGGGAAAGTCATCTCCGGTGAACTTTTGTATTGGGAAAGTCATCTCCGGTGAACTTTTGTATGGGAAAAGTCATCTTCGGTGAACTTTTGTATTGGGAAAGTCATCTCCGGTGAACTTTTGTATTGGGAAAGTCATCTCCGGTGAACTTTTGTATGGGAAAAGTCATCTCCGGTGAACTTTTGTATTGGGAAAGTCATCTCCGGTGAACTTTTGTATGGGAAAAGTCATCTCCGGTGAACTTTTGTATTGGGAAAGTCATCTCCGGTGAACTTTTGTATTGGGAAAGTCATGCCCGGCGAACTTTTGTATTGGGAAAGTCATGCCCGATGAACTTTTGTATTGGGAAAGTCATGCCCGGTGAACTTTTGTATTGGGAAAGTCATGCCCGGTGAACTTTTGTATTGGGAAAGTCATCTCCGGTGAACTTTTATATTGGAAAAGTCATGCCCGGTGAACTTTTGTATTGGGAAAGTCATGCCCGGTGAACTATTGTATTGGGAAAGTCATGCCCGGTGAACTTTTGTATTGGGAAAGTCATGCCCGGTGAACTTTTGTATTGGGAAAGTCATGCCCGGTGAACTTTTGTATTGGGAAAGTCATCTCCGGTGAACTTTTATATTGGAAAAGTCATCTCCGGTGAACTTTTGTATTGGGAAAGTCATCTCCGGTGAACTTTTGTATGGGAAAAGTCATCTCCGGTGAACTTTTGTATTGGGAAAGTCATCTCCGGTGAACTTTTGTATGGGAAAAGTCATCTCCGGTGAACTTTTGTATTGGGAAAGTCATCTCCGGTGAACTTTTGTATGGGAAAAGTCATCTCCGGTGAACTTTTGTATTGGGAAAGTCATCTCCGGTGAACTTTTGTATGGGAAAAGTCATCTCCGGTGAACTTTTGTATTGGGAAAGTCATCTCCGGTGAACTTTTGTATTGGGAAAGTCATCTCCGGTGAACTTTTGTATTGGGAAAGTCATCTCCGGTGAACTTTTGTATTGGGAAAGTCATCTCCGGTGAACTTTTGTATGGGAAAAGTCATCTCCGGTGAACTTTTGTATTGGGAAAGTCATCTCCGGTGAACTTTTGTATGGGAAAAGTCATCTCCGGTGAACTTTTGTATTGGGAAAGTCATCTCCGGTGAACTTTTGTATTGGGAAAGTCGTGCCCGGTGAACTTTTGTATTGGGAAAGTCATGCCCGGTGAACTTTTGTATGGGAAAAGTCGTGCCCGGTGAACTTTTGTATTGGGAAAGTCATCTCCGGTGAACTTTTGTATTGGGAAAGTCATCTCCGGTGAACTTTTGTATGGGAAAAGTCATCTCCGGTGAACTTTTGTATTGGGAAAGTCATCTCCGGTGAACTTTTGTATTGGGAAAGTCATCTCCGGTGAACTTTTGTATTGGGAAAGTCATCTCCGGTGAACTTTTGTATGGGAAAAGTCATCTCCGGTGAACTTTTGTATTGGGAAAGTCATCTCCGGTGAACTTTTGTATTGGGAAAGTCATCTCCGGTGAACTTTTGTATTGGGAAAGTCATCTCCGGTGAACTTTTGTATTGGGAAAGTCATCTCCGGTGAACTTTTGTATTGGGAAAGTCATCTCCGGTGAACTTTTGTATTGGGAAAGTCATGCCCGGTGAACTATTGTATTGGGAAAGTCATGCCCGGTGAACTTTTGAATTGGGAAAGTCATCTCCGGTGAACTTTTGTATTGGGAAAGTCATGCCCGGTGAACTATTGTATTGGGAAAGTCATGCCCGGTGAACTTTTGTATTGGGAAAGTCATGCCCGGTGAACTTTTGTATGGGAAAAGTCATCTCCGGTGAACTTTTGTATTGGGAAAGTCATCTCCGGTGAACTTTTGTATTGGGAAAGTCATCTCCGGTGAACTTTTGTATGGGAAAAGTCATCTCCGGTGAACTTTTGTATTGGGAAAGTCATGCCCGGTGAACTTTTGTATTGGGAAAGTCATGCCCGGTGAACTTTTGTATTGGGAAAGTCATGCCCGGTGAACTTTTGTATTGGGAAAGTCGTGCCCGGTGAACTTTTGTATTGGGAAAGTCATGCCCGGTGAACTTTTGTATGGGAAAAGTCATCTCCGGTGAACTTTTGTTTGGGAAAAGTCATCTCCGGTGAACTTTTGTATTGGGAAAGTCATCTCCGGTGAACTTTTGTATGGGAAAAGTCATCTCCGGTGAACTTTTGTATGGGAAAAGTCATCTCCGGTGAACTTTTGTATTGGGAAAGTCATCTCCGGTGAACTTTTGTATTGGGAAAGTCATCTCCGGTGAATTTTTGTATGGGAAAAGTCATCTCCGGTGAACTTTTGTATTGGGAAAGTCATCTCCGGTGAACTTTTGTATGGGAAAAGTCATCTCCGGTGAACTTTTGTATTGGGAAAGTCATCTCCGGTGAACTTTTGTATTGGGAAAAGTCATCTCCGGTGAACTTTTGTATTGGGAAAGTCATCTCCGGTGAACTTTTGTATTGGGAAAGTCATCTCCGGTGAACTTTTGTATTGGGAAAGTCATCTCCGGTGAACTTTTGTATGGGAAAAGTCATCTCCGGTGAACTTTTGTATTGGGAAAGTCATCTCCGGTGAACTTTTGTATGGGAAAAGTCATCTCCGGTGAGCTTTTGTATTGGGAAAGTCATCTCCGGTGAACTTTTGTATTGGGAAAGTCATCTCCGGTGAACTTTTGTATGGGAAAAGTCATCTCCGGTGAACTTTTGTATTGGGAAAGTCATGCCCGGTGAACTTTTGTATTGGGAAAGTCATGCCCGGTGAACTTTTGTATGGGAAAAGTCATCTTCGGTGAACTTTTGTATTGGGAAAGTCATCTCCGGTGAACTTTTGTATTGGGAAAGTCATCTCCGGTGAACTTTTGTATTGGGAAAGTCATGCCCGGTGAACTTTTGTATTGGGAAAGTCATGCCCGGTGAACTTTTGTATTGGGAAAGTCATCTCCGGTAAACTTTTGTATTGGGAAAGTCATCTCCGGTGAACTTTTGTATTGGGAAAGTCAACTTTTGTATTGGGAAAGTCATGCCCGGTGAACTTTTGTATTGGGAAAGTCATGCCCGGTGAACTTTTGTATTGGGAAAGTCATCTCCGGTGAACTTTTGTATTGGGAAAGTCATCTCCGGTGAACTTTTGTATTGGGAAAGTCATCTCCGGTGAACTTTTGTATGGGAAAAGTCATCTCCGGTGAACTTTTGTATTGGGAAAGTCATCTCCGGTGAACTTTTGTATGGGAAAAGTCATCTCCGGTGAACTTTTGTATTGGGAAAGTCATCTCCGGTGAACTTTTGTATTGGGAAAGTCATCTCCGGTGAACTTTTGTATTGGGAAAGTCATCTCCGGTGAACTTTTGTATGGGAAAAGTCATCTCCGGTGAACTTTTGTATGGGAAAAGTCATCTCCGGTGAACTTTTGTATTGGGAAAGTCATCTCCGGTGAACTTTTGTATTGGGAAAGTCATCTCCGGTGAACTTTTGTATGGGAAAAGTCATCTCCGGTGAACTTTTGTATTGGGAAAGTCATCTCCGGTGAACTTTTGTATTGGGAAAGTCTTCTCCGGTGAACTTTTGTATTGGGAAAGTCTTGCCCGGCGAACTTTTGTATTGGGAAAGTCATGCCCGATGAACTTTTGTATTGGGAAAGTCATGCCCGGTGAACTTTTGTATTGGGAAAGTCATGCCCGGTGAACTTTTGTATTGGGAAAGTCATCTCCGGTGAACTTTTATATTGGAAAAGTCATGCCCGGTGAACTTTTGTATTGGGAAAGTCATGCCCGGTGAACTATTGTATTGGGAAAGTCATGCCCGGTGAACTTTTGTATTGGGAAAGTCATGCCCGGTGAACTTTTGTATTGGGAAAGTCATGCCCGGTGAACTTTTGTATTGGGAAAGTCATCTCCGGTGAACTTTTATATTGGAAAAGTCATCTCCGGTGAACTTTTGTATTGGGAAAGTCATCTCCGGTGAACTTTTGTATGGGAAAAGTCATCTCCGGTGAACTTTTGTATTGGGAAAGTCATCTCCGGTGAACTTTTGTATGGGAAAAGTCATCTCCGGTGAACTTTTGTATTGGGAAAGTCATCTCCGGTGAACTTTTGTATGGGAAAAGTCATCTCCGGTGAACTTTTGTATTGGGAAAGTCATCTCCGGTGAACTTTTGTATGGGAAAAGTCATCTCCGGTGAACTTTTGTATTGGGAAAGTCATCTCCGGTGAACTTTTGTATTGGGAAAGTCATCTCCGGTGAACTTTTGTATGGGAAAAGTCATCTCCGGTGAACTTTTGTATTGGGAAAGTCATCTCCGGTGAACTTTTGTATTGGGAAAGTCATCTCCGGTGAACTTTTGTATGGGAAAAGTCATCTCCGGTGAACTTTTGTATTGGGAAAGTCATCTCCGGTGAACTTTTGTATGGGAAAAGTCATCTCCGGTGAACTTTTGTATTGGGAAAGTCATCTCCGGTGAACTTTTGTATTGGGAAAGTCGTGCCCGGTGAACTTTTGTATTGGGAAAGTCATGCCCGGTGAACTTTTGTATGGGAAAAGTCATGCCTGGTGAACTTTTGTATTGGGAAAGTCATCTCCGGTGAACTTTTGTATTGGGAAAGTCATCTCCGGTGAACTTTTGTATGGGAAAAGTCATCTCCGGTGAACTTTTGTATTGGGAAAGTCATCTCCGGTGAACTTTTGTATTGGGAAAGTCATCTCCGGTGAACTTTTGTATTGGGAAAGTCATCTCCGGTGAACTTTTGTATGGGAAAAGTCATCTCCGGTGAACTTTTGTATTGGGAAAGTCATGTCCGGTGAACTTTTGTATTGGGAAAGTCATCTCCGGTGAACTTTTGTATTGGGAAAGTCATCTCCGGTGAACTTTTGTATTGGGAAAGTCATCTCCGGTGAACTTTTGTATTGGGAAAGTCATCTCCGGTGAACTTTTGTATTGGGAAAGTCATCTCCGGTGAACTTTTGTATTGGGAAAGTCATGCCCGGTGAACTATTGTATTGGGAAAGTCATGCCCGGTGAACTTTTGTATTGGGAAAGTCATGCCCGGTGAACTTTTGTATTGGGAAAGTCATGCCCGGTGAACTTTTGTATTGGGAAAGTCATGCCCGGTGAACTTTTGTATGGGAAAAGTCATCTCCGGTGAACTTTTGTATTGGGAAAGTCATCTCCGGTGAACTTTTGTATTGGGAAAGTCATCTCCGGTGAACTTTTGTATTGGGAAAGTCATGCCCGGTGAACTATTGTATTGGGAAAGTCATGCCCGGTGAACTTTTGTATTGGGAAAGTCATGCCCGGTGAACTTTTGTATTGGGAAAGTCATCTCCGGTGAACTTTTGTATTGGGAAAGTCATGCCCGGTGAACTATTGTATTGGGAAAGTCATGCCCGGTGAACTTTTGTATTGGGAAAGTCATGCCCGGTGAACTTTTGTATGGGAAAAGTCATCTCCGGTTAACTTTTGTATTGGGAAAGTCATATCCGGTGAACTTTTGTATTGGGAAAGTCATCTCCGGTGAACTTTTGTATGGGAAAAGTCATCTCCGGTGAACTTTTGTATTGGGAAAGTCATGCCCGGTGAACTTTTGTATTGGGAAAGTCATGCCCGGTGAACTTTTGTATTGGGAAAGTCATGCCCGGTGAACTTTTGTATTGGGAAAGTCGTGCCCGGTGAACTTTTGTATTGGGAAAGTCATGCCCGGTGAACTTTTGTATGGGAAAAGTCATCTCCGGTGAACTTTTGTATGGGAAAGTCATCTCCGGTGAACTTTTGTATTGGGAAAGTCATCTCCGGTGAACTTTTGTATGGGAAAAGTCATCTCCGGTGAACTTTTGTATGGGAAAAGTCATCTCCGGTGAACTTTTGTATTGGGAAAGTCATCTCCGGTGAACTTTTGTATTGGGAAAGTCATCTCCGGTGAATTTTTGTATGGGAAAAGTCATCTCCGGTGAACTTTTGTATTGTTAAAGTCATCTCCGGTGAACTTTTGTATGGGAAAAGTCATCTCCGGTGAACTTTTGTATTGGGAAAGTCATCTCCGGTGAACTTTTGTATTGGGAAAAGTCATCTCCGGTGAACTTTTGTATTGGGAAAGTCATCTCCGGTGAACTTTTGTATTGGGAAAGTCATCTCCGGTGAACTTTTGTATTGGGAAAGTCATCTCCGGTGAACTTTTGTATGGGAAAAGTCATCTCCGGTGAACTTTTGTATTGGGAAAGTCATCTCCGGTGAACTTTTGTATGGGAAAAGTCATCTCCGGTGAACTTTTGTATTGGGAAAGTCATCTCCGGTGAACTTTTGTATTGGGAAAGTCATCTCCGGTGAACTTTTGTACGGGAAAAGTCATCTCCGGTGAACTTTTGTATTGGGAAAGTCATCTCCGGTGAACTTTTGTATTGGGAAAGTCATGCCCGGTGAACTTTTGTATGGGAAAAGTCATCTCCGGTGAACTTTTGTATTGGGAAAGTCATGCCCGGTGAACTTTTATATTGGGAAAGTCATCTCCGGTGAACTTTTGTATGGGAAAAGTCATCTCCGGTGAACTTTTGTATTGGGAAAGTCATCTCCGGTGAACTTTTATATTGGAAAAGTCATGCCCGGTGAACTTTTGTATTGGGAAAGTCATGCCCGGTGAACTTTTGTATTGGGAAAGTCATGCCCGGTGAACTTTTGTATTGGGAAAGTCATCTCCGGTGAACTTTTGTATGGGAAAAGTCATCTCCGGTGAACTTTTGTATTGGGAAAGTCATCTCCGGTGAACTTTTGTATTGGGAAAGTCATGCCCGGTGAACTTTTGTATTGGGAAAGTCATGCCCGGTGAACTTTTGTATGGGAAAAGTCATCTCCGGTGAACTTTTGTATTGGGAAAGTCATCTCCGGTGAACTTTTGTATGGGAAAAGTCATCTCCGGTGAACTTTTGTATTGGAAAGTCATCTCCGGTGAACTTTTGTATGGGAAAAGTCATCTCCGGTGAACTTTTGTATGGGAAAAGTCATCTCCGGTGAACTTTTGTATTGGGAAAGTCATGCCTGGTGAACTTTTGTATTGGGAAGGTCATCTCCGGTGAACTTTTGTATTGGGAAAGTCATCTCCGGTGAACTTTTGTATGGAAAAAGTCATCTCCGGTGAACTTTTGTATTGGGAAAGTCATCTCCGGTGAACTTTTGTATGGGAAAAGTCATCTCCGGTGAACTTTTGTATTGGGAAAGTCATCTCCGGTGAACTTTTGTATTGGGAAAGTCATGCCCGGTGAACTTTTGTATGGGAAAAGTCATCTCCGGTGAACTTTTGTATTGGGAAAGTCATGCCCGGTGAACTTTTGTATTGGGAAAGTCATCTCCGGTGAACTTTTGTATTGGGAAAGTCATCTCCGGTGAACTTTTGTATGGGAAAAGTCATCTCCGGTGAACTTTTGTATTGGGAAAGTCATCTCTGGTGAACTTTTGTATTGGGAAAGTCATCTCCGGTGAACTTTTGTATTGGGAAAGTCATCTCCGGTGAACTTTTGTATTGGGAAAGTCATCTCCGGTGAACTTTTGTATTGGGAAAGTCATGCCCGGTGAACTATTGTATTGGGAAAGTCATGCCCGGTGAACTTTTGTATTGGGAAAGTCATGCCCGGTGAACTTTTGTATTGGGAAAGTCATGCCCGGTGAACTTTTGTATTGGGAAAGTCATGCCCGGTGAACTTTTGTATGTGAAAAGTCATCTCCGGTGAACTTTTGTATTGGGAAAGTCATCTCCGGTGAACTTTTGTATTGGGAAAGTCATCTCCGGTGAACTTTTGTATTGGGAAAGTCATGCCCGGTGAACTATTGTATTGGGAAAGTCATGCCCGGTGAACTTTTGTATTGGGAAAGTCATGCCCGGTGAACTTTTGTATTGGGAAAGTCATCTCCGGTGAACTTTTGTATTGGGAAAGTCATGCCCGGTGAACTATTGTATTGGGAAAGTCATGCCCGGTGAACTTTTGTATTGGGAAAGTCATGCCCGGTGAACTTTTGTATGGGAAAAGTCATCTCCGGTTAACTTTTGTATTGGGAAAGTCATATCCGGTGAACTTTTGTATTGGGAAAGTCATCTCCGGTGAACTTTTGTATGGGAAAAGTCATCTCCGGTGAACTTTTGTATTGGGAAAGTCATGCCCGGTGAACTTTTGTATTGGGAAAGTCATGCCCGGTGAACTTTTGTATTGGGAAAGTCATGCCCGGTGAACTTTTGTATTGGGAAAGTCGTGCCCGGTGAACTTTTGTATTGGGAAAGTCATGCCCGGTGAACTTTTGTATGGGAAAAGTCATCTCCGGTGAACTTTTGTATGGGAAAGTCATCTCCGGTGAACTTTTGTATTGGGAAAGTCATCTCCGGTGAACTTTTGTATGGGAAAAGTCATCTCCGGTGAACTTTTGTATGGGAAAAGTCATCTCCGGTGAACTTTTGTATTGGGAAAGTCATCTCCGGTGAACTTTTGTATTGGGAAAGTCATCTCCGGTGAATTTTTGTATGGGAAAAGTCATCTCCGGTGAACTTTTGTATTGTTAAAGTCATCTCCGGTGAACTTTTGTATGGGAAAAGTCATCTCCGGTGAACTTTTGTATTGGGAAAGTCATCTCCGGTGAAATTTTGTATTGGGAAAAGTCATCTCCGGTGAACTTTTGTATTGGGAAAGTCATCTCCGGTGAACTTTTGTATTGGGAAAGTCATCTCCGGTGAACTTTTGTATTGGGAAAGTCATCTCCGGTGAACTTTTGTATGGGAAAAGTCATCTCCGGTGAACTTTTGTATTGGGAAAGCCATCTCCGGTGAACTTTTGTATGGGAAAAGTCATCTCCGGTGAACTTTTGTATTGGGAAAGTCATCTCCGGTGAACTTTTGTATTGGGAAAGTCATCTCCGGTGAACTTTTGTACGGGAAAAGTCATCTCCGGTGAACTTTTGTATTGGGAAAGTCATCTCCGGTGAACTTTTGTATTGGGAAAGTCATGCCCGGTGAACTTTTGTATGGGAAAAGTCATCTCCGGTGAACTTTTGTATTGGGAAAGTCATGCCCGGTGAACTTTTATATTGGGAAAGTCATCTCCGGTGAACTTTTGTATGGGAAAAGTCATCTCCGGTGAACTTTTGTATTGGGAAAGTCATCTCCGGTGAACTTTTATATTGGAAAAGTCATGCCCGGTGAACTTTTGTATTGGGAAAGTCATGCCCGGTGAACTATTGTATTGGGAAAGTCATGCCCGGTGAACTTTTGTATTGGGAAAGTCATGCCCGGTGAACTTTTGTATTGGGAAAGTCATCTCCGGTGAACTTTTGTATGGGAAAAGTCATCTCCGGTGATCTTTTGTATTGGGAAAGTCATCTCCGGTGAACTTTTGTATTGGGAAAGTCATGCCCGGTGAACTTTTGTATTGGGAAAGTCATGCCCGGTGAACTTTTGTATGGGAAAAGTCATCTCCGGTGAACTTTTGTATTGGGAAAGTCATCTCCGGTGAACTTTTGTATGGGAAAAGTCATCTCCGGTGAACTTTTGTATTGGAAAGTCATCTCCGGTGAACTTTTGTATGGGAAAAGTCATCTCCGGTGAAATTTTGTATGGGAAAAGTCATCTCCGGTGAACTTTTGTATTGGGAAAGTCATGCCTGGTGAACTTTTGTATTGGGAAGGTCATCTCCGGTGAACTTTTGTATTGGGAAAGTCATCTCCGGTGAACTTTTGTATGGAAAAAGTCATCTCCGGTGAACTTTTGTATTGGGAAAGTCATCTCCGGTGAACTTTTGTATGGGAAAAGTCATCTCCGGTGAACTTTTGTATTGGGAAAGTCATCTCCGGTGAACTTTTGTATTGGGAAAGTCATGCCCGGTGAACTTTTGTATGGGAAAAGTCATCTCCGGTGAACTTTTGTATTGGGAAAGTCATGCCCGGTGAACTTTTGTATTGGGAAAGTCATCTCCGGTGAACTTTTGTATTGGGAAAGTCATCTCCGGTGAACTTTTGTATGGGAAAAGTCATCTCCGGTGAACTTTTGTATTGGGAAAGTCATCTCCGGTGAACTTTTGTATGGGAAAAGTCATCTCCGGTGAACTTTTGTATTGGAAAAGTCATCTCCGGTGAACTTTTGTATTGGGAAAGTCATCTCCGGTGAACTTTTGTATTGGGAAAGTCATCTCCGGTGAACTTTTGTATGGGAAAAGTCATCTCCGGTGAACTTTTATATTGGGAAAGTCATCTCCGGTGAACTTTTGTATTGGGAAAGTCATCTCCGGTGAACTTTTGTATGGGAAAAGTCATCTCCGGTGAACTTTTGTATTGGGAAAGTCATCTCCGGTGAACTTTTGTATTGGAAAAGTCATGCCCGGTGAACTTTTGTATTGGGAAAGTCATGCCCGGTGAACTATTGTATTGGGAAAGTCATCTCCGGTGAACTTTTATATTGGAAAAGTCATGCCCGGTGAACTTTTGTATTGGGAAAGTCATGCCCGGTGAACTATTGTATTGGGAAAGTCATGCCCGGTGAACTTTTGTATTGGGAAAGTCATGCCCGGTGAACTTTTGTATTGGGAAAGTCATCTCCGGTGAACTTTTGTATTGGGAAAGTCATCTCCGGTGAACTTTTGTATTGGGAAAGTCATCTCCGGTGAAATTTTGTATGGGAAAAGTCATCTCCGGTGAACTTTTGTATTGGGAAAGTCATCTCCGGTGAACTTTTGTATGGGAAAAGTCATCTCCGGCGAACTTTTGTATTGGGAAAGTCATCTCCGGTGAACTTTTGTATTGGGAAAGTCATGCCCGGTGAACTTTTGTATTGGGAAAGTCATCTCCGGTGAACTTTTGTATGGGAAAAGTCATCTCCGGTGAACTTTTGTATGGGAAAAGTCATCTCCGGTGAACTTTTGTATTGGGAAAGTCATGCCCGGTGAACTTTTATATTGGGAAAGTCATGCCCGGTGAACTTTTGTATTGGGAAAGTCATCTCCGGTGAACTTTTGTATTGGGAAAGTCGTGCCCGGTGAACTTTTGTATTGGGAAAGTCATGCCCGGTGAACTTTTATATTGGGAAAGTCATCTCCGGTGAACTTTTGTATGGGAAAAGTCATCTCCGGTGAACTTTTGTATTGGGAAAGTCATCTCCGGTGAACTTTTGTATTGGGAAAGTCATCTCCGGTGAACTTTTGTATGGGAAAAGTCATCTCCGGTGAACTTTTGTATTGGGAAAGTCATCTCCGGTGAACTTTTGTATTGGGAAAGTCATCTCCGGTGAACTTTTGTATTGGGAAAGTCATCTCCGGTGAACTTTTGTATGGGAAAAGTCATCTCCGGTGAACTTTTGTATGGGAAAAGTCATCTCCGGTGAACTTTTGTATTGGGAAAGTCATCTCCGGTGAACTTTTGTATTGGGAAAGTCATCTCCGGTGAACTTTTGTATGGGAAAAGTCATCTCCGGTGAACTTTTGTATTGGGAAAGTAATCTCCGGTGAACTTTTATATTGGGAAAGTCATCTCCGGTGAACTTTTGTATTGGGAAAGTCATCTCCGGTGAACTTTTGTATTGGGAAAGTCATCTCCGGTGAACTTTTGTATTGGGAAAGTCATCTCCGGTGAACTTTTGTATTGGGAAAGTCATCTCCGGTGAACTTTTGTATTGGGAAAGTCATCTCCGGTGAACTTTTGTATGGGAAAAGTCATCTCCGGTGAACTTTTGTATTGGGAAAGTCATCTCCGGTGAACTTTTGTATTGGGAAAGTCATCTCCGGTGAACTTTTGTATTGGGAAAGTCATCTCCGGTGAACTTTTGTATGGGAAAAGTCATCTCCGGTGAACTTTTGTATTGGGAAAGTCATCTCCGGTGAACTTTTGTATGGGAAAAGTCATCTCCGGTGAACTTTTGTATTGGGAAAGTCATCTCCGGTGAACTTTTGTATGGGAAAAGTCATCTCCGGTGAACTTTTGTATTGGGAAAGTCATCTCCGGTGAACTTTTGTATGGGAAAAGTCATCTCCGGTGAACTTTTGTATTGGGAAAGTCATCTCCGGTGAACTTTTGTATTGGGAAAGTCATCTCCGGTGAACTTTTGTATGGGAAAAGTCATCTCCGGTGAACTTTTGTATGGGAAAAGTCATCTCCGGTGAACTTTTGTATTGGGAAAGTCATGCCCGGTGAACCTTTGTATTGGGAAAGTCATCTCCGGTGAACTTTTATATTGGAAAAGTCATGCCCGGTGAACTTTTGTATTGGGAAAGTCATGCCCGGTGAACTATTGTATTGGGAAAGTCATGCCCGGTGAACTTTTGTATTGGGAAAGTCATGCCCGGTGAACTTTTGTATTGGGAAAGTCATCTCCGGTGAACTTTTGTATTGGGAAAGTCATCTCCGGTGAACTTTTGTATTGGGAAAGTCATCTCCGGTGAAATTTTGTATGGGAAAAGTCATCTCCGGTGAACTTTTGTATTGGGAAAGTCATCTCCGGTGAACTTTTGTATGGGAAAAGTCATCTCCGGCGAACTTTTGTATTGGGAAAGTCATCTCCGGTGAACTTTTGTATTGGGAAAGTCATGCCCGGTGAACTTTTGTATTGGGAAAGTCATCTCCGGTGAACTTTTGTATTGGGAAAGTCATCTCCGGTGAACTTTTGTATGGGAAAAGTCATCTCCGGTGAACTTTTGTATTGGGAAAGTCATCTCCGGTGAACTTTTGTATGGGAAAAGTCATCTCCGGTGAACTTTTGTATTGGGAAAGTTATCTCCGGTGAACTTTTGTATGGGAAAAGCCATCTCCGGTGAACTTTTGTATTGGGAAAGTAATCTCCGGTGAACTTTTGTATGGGAAAAGTCATCTCCGGTGAACTTTTGTATTGGGAAAGTCATCTCCGGTGAACTTTTGTATTGGGAAAGTCATGCCCGGTGAACTTTTGTATTGGGAAAGTCATGCCCGGTGAACTTTTGTATTGGGAAAGTCATCTCCGGTGAACTTTTGTATTGGGAAAGTCATCTCCGGTGAACTTTTGTATTGGGAAAGTCATCTCCGGTGAACTTTTGTATGGGAAAAGTCATCTCCGGTGAACTTTTGTATTGGGAAAATCATCTCCGGTGAACTTTTGTATTGGGAAAGTCATCTCCGGTGAACTTTTGTATTGGGAAAGTCATCTCCGGTGAACTTTTGTATTGGGAAAGTCATCTCCGGTGAACTTTTGTATGGGAAAAGTCATCTCCGGTGAACTTTTGTATTGGGAAAGTCATGCCCGGTGAACTTTTGTATGGGAAAAGTCATCTCCGGTGAACTTTTGTATGGGAAAAGTCATCTCCGGAGAACTTTTGTATTGGGAAAGTCATCTCCGGTGAACTTTTGTATGGGAAAAGTCATCTCCGGTGAAATTTTGTATGGGAAAAGTAATCTCCGGTGAACTTTTGTATGGGAAAAGTCATCTCCGGTGAACTTTTGTATGGGAAAAGTCATCTCCGGTGAACTTTTGTATTGGGAAAGTCATCTCCGGTGAACTTTTGTATTGGGAAAGTCATCTCCGGTGAACTTTTGTATTGGGAAAGTCATCTCCGGTGAACTTTTGTATGGGAAAAGACATCTCCGGTGAACTTTTGTATGGGAAAAGTCATCTCCGGTGAACTTTTGTATTGGGAAAGTCATCTCCGGTGAACTTTTGTATTGGGAAAGTCATCTCCGGTGAACTTTTGTATGGGAAAAGTCATCTCCGGTGAACTTTTATATTGGGAAAGTCATCTCCGGTGAACTTTTGTATTGGGAAAGTCATCTCCGGTGAACTTTTGTATTGGGAAAGTCATCTCCGGTGAACGTTTGTATGGGAAAAGTCATCTCCGGTGAACTTTTGTATTGGGAAAGTCATCTCCGGTGAACTTTTGTATGGGAAAAGTCATCTCCGGTGAACTTTTGTATGGGAAAAGTCATCTCCGGTGAACTTTTGTATTGGGAAAGTCATCTCCGGTGAACTTTTGTATTGGGAAAGTCATCTCCGGTGAACTTTTGTATGGGAAAAGTCATCTCCGGTGAACTTTTGTATTGGAAAAGTCATGCCCGGTGAACTTTTGTATTGGGAAAGTCATCTCCGGTGAACTTTTGTATTGGGAAAGTCATCTCCGGTGAACTTTTGTATGGGAAAAGTCATCTCCGGTGAACTTTTGTATTGGGAAAGTCATCTCCGGTGAACTTTTGTATGGGAAAAGTCATCTCCGGTGAACTTTTGTATTGGGAAAGTCATCTCCGGTGAACTTTTGTATGGGAAAAGTCATCTCCGGTGAACTTTTGTATTGGGAAAGTCATGCCCGGTGAACTTTTGTATTGGGAAAGTCATCTCCGGTGAACTTTTGTATTGGGAAAGTCATCTCCGGTGAACTTTTGTATTGGGAAAGTCATCTCCGGTGAACTTTTGTATTGGGAAAGTCATCTCCGGTGAACTTTTGTATGGGAAAAGTCATCTCCGGTGAACTTTTGTATGGGAAAAGTCATCTCCGGTGAACTTTTGTATTGGGAAAGTCATCTCCGGTGAACTTTTGTATTGGGAAAGTCATCTCCGGTGAACTTTTGTATTGGGAAAGTCATCTCCGGTGAACTTTTGTATGGGAAAAGTCATCTCCGGTGAACTTTTGTATGGGAAAAGTCATCTCCGGTGAACTTTTGTATGGGAAAAGTCATCTCCGGTGAACTTTTGTATTGGGAAAGTCATCTCCGGTGAACTTTTGTATTGGGAAAGTCATCTCCGGTGAACTTTTGTATGGGAAAAGTCATCTCCGGTGAACTTTTGTATGGGAAAAATCATCTCCGGTGAACTTTTGTATGGGAAAAGTCATCTCCGGTGAACTTTTGTATGGGAAAGTCATCTCCGGTGAACTTTTGTATTGGGAAACTCATCTCCGGTGAACTTTTGTATGGGAAAAGTCATCTCCGGTGAACTTTTGTATTGGGAAAGTCATCTCCGGTGAACTTTTGTATGGGAAAAGTCATGCCCGGTGAACTTTTGTATTGGGAAAGTCATCTCCGGTGAACTTTTGTATTGGGAAAGTCATCTCCGGTGAACTTTTATATTGGAAAAGTCATGCCCGGTGAACTTTTGTATTGGGAAAGTCATCTCCGGTGAACTTTTGTATTGGGAAAGTCATGCCCGGTGAACTTTTGTTTTGGGAAAGTCATCTCCGGTGAACTTTTGTATTGGGAAAGTCATCTCCGGTGAACTTTTGTATGGGAAAAGTCATCTCCGGTGAACTTTTGTATTGGGAAAGTCATCTCCGGTGAACTTTTGTATGGGAAAAGTCATCTCCGGTGAACTTTTGTATTGGGAAAGTCATCTCCGGTGAACTTTTGTATGGGAAAAGTCATCTCCGGTGAACTTTTGTATGGGAAGAGTCATCTCCGGTGAACTTTTGTATTGGGAAAGTCATCTCCGGTGAACTTTTGTATGGGAAAAATCATCTCCGGTGAACTTTTGTATTGGGAAAGTCATGCCCGGTGAACTTTTGTAGTGGGAAAGTCATCTCCGGTGAACTTTTGTATGGGAAAAGTCATCTCCGGTGAACTTTTGTATTGGGAAAGTCATCTCCGGTGAACTTTTGTATGGGAAAAGTCATCTCCGGTGAACTTTTGTATTGGGAAAGTCATGCCCGGTGAACTTTTGTATGGGAAAAGTCATCTCCGGTGAACTTTTGTATGGGAAAAGTCATCTCCGGTGAACTTTTGTATGGGAAAAGACATCTCCGGTGAACTTTTGTATTGGGAAAGTCATCTCCGGTGAACTTTTGTATGGGAAAAGTCATCTCCGGTGAACTTTTGTATGGGAAAAGTCATCTCCGGTGAACTTTTGTATGGGAAAGTCATCTCCGGTGAACTTTTGTATTGGGAAAGTCATGCCCGGTGAACTTTTGTATTGGGAAAGTCATGCCCGGTGAACTTTTGTATTGGGAAAGTCATCTCCGGTGAACTTTTGTATTGGGAAAGTCATCTCCGGTGAACTTTTGTATTGGGAAAGTCATGCCCGGTGAACTTTTATGTTGGGAAAGTCATCTCCGGTGAACTTTTGTATTGGGAAAGTCATCTCCGGTGAACTTTTGTATGGGAAAAGTCATCTCCGGTGAACTTTTGTATGGGAAAAGTCATCTCCGGTGAACTTTTGTATGGGAAAAGTCATCTCCGGTGAACTTTTGTATTGGGAAAGTCATCTCCGGTGAACTTTTGTATGGGAAAAGTCATCTCCGGTGAACTTTTGTATTGGGAAAGTCATCTCCGGTGAACTTTTGTATTGGGAAAGTCATCTCCGGTGAACTTTTGTATGGGAAAAGTCATCTCCGGTGAACTTTTGTATTGGGAAAGTCATCTCCGGTGAACTTTTGTATTGGGAAAGTCATCTCCGGTGAACTTTTGTATGGGAAAAGTCATCTCCGGTGAACTTTTGTATTGGGAAAGTCATCTCCGGTGAACTTTTGTATGGGAAAAGTCATCTCCGGTGAACTTTTATATTGGGAAAGTCATCTCCGGTGAACTTTTGTATGGGAAAAGTCATCTCCGGTGAACTTTTGTATTGGGAAAGTCATCTCCGGTGAACTTTTGTATGGGAAAAGTCATCTCCGGTGAACTTTTGTATTGGGAAAGTCATCTCCGGTGAACTTTTGTATGGGAAAAGTCATCTCCGGTGAACTTTTGTATGGGAAAAGTCATTTCCGGTGAACTTTTGTATTGGGAAAGTCATGCCCGGTGAACTTTTGTATTGGGAAAGTCATCTCCGGTGAACTTTTGTATGGGAAAAGTCATCTCCGGTGAACTTTTGTATTGGGAAAGTCATCTCCGGTGAACTTTTGTATTGGGAAAGTCATGCCTGGTGAACTTTTGTATTGGGAAAGTCATGCCCGGTGAACTTTTGTATTGGGAAAGTCATGCCCGGTGAACTTTTGTATTGGGAAAGTCATCTCCGGTGAACTTTTGTATTGGGAAAGTCATCTCCGGTGAACTTTTGTATGGGAAAAGTCATCTCCGGTGAACTTTTGTATTGGGAAAGTCATCTCCGGTGAACTTTTGTATTGGGAAACTCATCTCCGGTGAACTTTTGTATTGGGAAAGTCATCTCCGGTGAACTTTTGTATTGGGAAAGTCATCTCCGGTGAACTTTTGTATGGGAAAAGTCATCTCCGGTGAACTTTTGTATGGGAAAAGTCATCTCCGGTGAACTTTTGTATTGGGAAAGTCATCTCCGGTGAACTTTTGTATGGGAAAATCATCTCCGGTGAACTTTTGTATGGGAAAAGTCATCTCCGGTGAACTTTTGTATGGGAAAGTCATCTCCGGTGAACTTTTGTATTGGGAAAGTCATGCCCGGTGAACTTTTGTATTGGGAAAGTCATCTCCGGTGAACTTTTGTATTGGGAAAGTCATCTCCGGTGAACTTTTGTATGGGAAAAGTCATCTCCGGTGAACTTTTGTATTGGGAAAGTCATCTCCGGTGAACTTTTGTATTGGGAAAGTCATCTCCGGTGAACTTTTGTATTGGGAAAGTCATCTCCGGTGAACTTTTGTATGGGAAAAGTCATCTCCGGTGAACTTTTGTATTGGGAAAGTCATGCCCGGTGAACTTTTGTATTGGGAAAGTCATGCCCGGTGAACTTTTGTATGGGAAAAGTCATCTCCGGTGAACTTTTGTATGGGAAAAGTCATCTCCGGTGAACTATTGTATTGGGAAAGTCATGCCCGGTGAACTTTTGTATTGGGAAAGTCATCTCCGGTGAACTTTTATATTGGAAAAGTCATGCCCGGTGAACTTTTGTATTGGGAAAGTCATCTCCGGTGAACTTTTGTATTGGGAAAGTCATGCCCGGTGAACTTTTGTATTGGGAAAGTCATGCCCGGTGAACTTTTGTATTGGGAAAGTCATCTCCGGTGAACTTTTGTATTGGGAAAGTCATCTCCGGTGAACTTTTGTATTGGGAAAGTCATCTCCGGTGAACTTTTGTATGGGAAAAGTCATCTCCGGTGAACTTTTGTATTGGGAAAGTCATCTCCGGTGAACTTTTGTATTGGGAAAGTCATCTCCGGTGAACTTTTGTATTGGGAAAGTCATCTCCGGTGAACTTTTGTATGGGAAAAGTCATGCCCGGTGAACTTTTGTATTGGGAAAGTCATCTCCGGTGAACTTTTGTATTGGGAAAGTCATCTCCGGTGAACTTTTGTATTGGGAAAGTCATCTCCGGTGAACTTTTGTATGGGAAAAGTCATCTCCGGTGAACTTTTGTATTGGGAAAGTCATCTCCGGTGAACTTTTGTATTGGGAAAGTCATGCCCGGTGAACTTTTATATTGGGAAAGTCATCTCCGGTGAACTTTTGTATGGGAAAAGTCATCTCCGGTGAACTTTTGTATTGGGAAAGTCATCTCCGGTGAACTTTTGTATTGGGAAAGTCATCTCCGGTGAACTTTTGTATGGGAAAAGTCATCTCCGGTGAACTTTTGTATGGGAAAAGTCATCTCCGGTGAACTTTTGTATTGGGAAAGTCATCTCCGGTGAACTTTTGTATGGGAAAAGTCATCTCCGGTGAACTTTTGTATGGGAAAAGTCATCTCCGGTGAACTTTTGTATTGGGAAAGTCATGCCCGGTGAACTTTTGTATGGGAAAAGTCATCTCCGGTGAACTTTTGTATGGGAAAAGTCATCTCCGGTGAACTTTTGTATTGGGAAAGTCATCTCCGGTGAACTTTTGTATGGGAAAAATCATCTCCGGTGAACTTTTGTATTGGGAAAGTCATGCCCGGTGAACTTTTGTATTGGGAAAGTCATCTCCGGTGAACTTTTGTATGGGAAAAGTCATCTCCGGTGAACTTTTATATTGGAAAAGTCATGCCCGGTGAACTTTTGTGTTGGGAAAGTCATCTCCGGTGAACTTTTGTATTGGGAAAGTCATGCCCGGTGAACTTTTGTATTGGGAAAGTCATGCCCGGTGAACTATTGTATTGGGAAAGTCATGCCCGGTGAACTTTTGTATTGGGAAAGTCATCTCCGGTGAAGTTTTATATTGGAAAAGTCATGCCCGGTGAACTTTTGTATTGGGAAAGTCATCTCCGGTGAACTTTTGTATTGGGAAAGTCATGCCCGGTGAACTTTTGTATTGGGAAAGTCATGCCCGGTGAACTTTTGTATTGGGAAAGTCATCTCCGGTGAACTTTTGTATTGGGAAAGTCATGCCCGGTGAACTTTTGTATTGGGAAAGTCATCTCCGGTGAACTTTTATATTGGGAAAGTCATCTCCGGTGAACTTTTGTATTGGGAAAGTCGTGCCCGGTGAACTTTTGTATTGGGAAAGTCATGCCCGGTGAACTTTTATATTGGGAAAGTCATCTCCGGTGAACTTTTGTATGGGAAAAGTCATCTCCGGTGAACTTTTGTATGGGAAAAGTCATCTCCGGTGAACTTTTGTATTGGGAAAGTCATCTCCGGTGAACTTTTGTATGGGAAAAATCATCTCCGGTGAACTTTTGTATTGGGAAAGTCATGCCCGGTGAACTTTTGTATTGGGAAAGTCATCTCCGGTGAACTTTTGTATGGGAAAAGTCATCTCCGGTGAACTTTTATATTGGAAAAGTCATGCCCGGTGAACTTTTGTATTGGGAAAGTCATCTCCGGTGAACTTTTGTATTGGGAAAGTCATGCCCGGTGAACTTTTGTATTGGGAAAGTCATCTCCGGTGAACTTTTGTATTGGGAAAGTCATCTCCGGTGAACTTTTGTATGGGAAAAGTCATCTCCGGTGAACTTTTGTATTGGGAAAGTCATCTCCGGTGAACTTTTGTATTGGGAAAGTCATCTCCGGTGAACTTTTGTATGGGAAAAGTCATCTCCGGTGAACTTTTGTATTGGGAAAGTCATCTCCGGTGAACTTTTGTATGGGAAAAGTCATCTCCGGTGAACTTTTTTATTGGGAAAGTCATCTCCGGTGAACTTTTGTATTGGGAAAGTCATGCCCGCTGAACTTTTGTATTGGGAAAGTCATCTCCGGTGAACTTTTATATTGGAAAAGTCATGCCCGGTGAACTTTTGTATTGGGAAAGTCATGCCCGGTGAACTATTGTATTGGGAAAGTCATGCCCGGTGAACTTTTGTATTGGGAAAGTCATCTCCGGTGAACTTTTGTATGGGAAAAGTCATCTCCGGTGAACTTTTGTATGGGAAAAGTCATCTCCCGTGAACTTTTGTATTGGGAAAGTCATCTCCGGTGAACTTTTGTATTGGGAAAGTCATCTCCGGTGAACTTTTGTATGGGAAAAGTCATCTCCGGTGAACTTTTGTATTGGGAAAGTCATCTCCGGTGAACTTTTGTATTGGGAAAGTCATGCCCGGTGAACTTTTGTATTGGGAAAGTCATGCCCGGTGAACTTTTGTATTGGGAAAGTCATGCCCGGTGAACTTTTGTATTGGGAAAGTCATCTCCGGTGAACTTTTATATTGGAAAAGTCATGCCCGGTGAACTTTTGTATTGGGAAAGTCATGCCCGGTGAACTATTGTATTGGGAAAGTCATGCCCGGTGAACTTTTGTATTGGGAAAGTCATCTCCGGTGAACTTTTGTATGGGAAAAGTCATCTCCGGTGAACTTTTGTATGGGAAAAGTCATCTCCGGTGAACTTTTGTATTGGGAAAGTCATCTCCGGTGAACTTTTGTATTGGGGAAAAGTCATCTCCGGTGAATTTTTGTATTGGGAAAGTCATCTCCGGTGAACTTTTGTATTGGGAAAGTCATCTCCGGTGAACTTTTGTATTGGGAAAGTCATCTCCGGTGAACTTTTGTATGGGAAAAGTCATCTCCGGTGAACTTTTGTATTGGGAAAGTCATCTCCGGTGAACTTTTGTATGGGAAAAGTCATCTCCGGTGAAATTTTGTATTGGGAAAGTCATCTCCGGTGAACTTTTGTATTGGGAAAGTCATCTCCGGTGAACTTTTGTATGGGAAAAGTCATCTCCGGTGAACTTTTGTATTGGGAAAGTCATCTCCGGTGAACTTTTGTATTGGGAAAGTCATCTCCGGTGAACTTTTGTATGGGAAAAGTCATCTCCGGTGAACTTTTGTATTGGGAAAGTCATCTCCGGTGAACTTTTGTATGGGAAAAGTCATCTCCGGTGAACTTTTGTATTGGGAAAGTCATCTCCGGTGAACTTTTGTATTGGGAAAGTCATCTCCGGTGAACTTTTGTATTGGGGAAAGTCATCTCCGGTGAACTTTTGTATGGGAAAAGTCATCTCCGGTGAACTTTTGTATTGGGAAAGTCATCTCCGGTGAACTTTTGTATTGGGAAAGTCATCTCCGGTGAACTTTTGTATGGGAAAAGTCATCTCCGGTGAACTTTTGTATTGGGAAAGTCATCTCCGGTGAACTTTTGTATTGGGAAAGTCATCTCCGGTGAACTTTTGTATGGGAAAAGTCATCTCCGGTGAACTTTTGTATTGGGAAAGTCATGCCCGGTGAACTTTTATATTGGGAAAGTCATCTCCTGTGAACTTTTGTATGGGAAAAGTCATCTCCGGTGAACTTTTGTATTGGAAAGTCATGCCCGGTGAACTTTTATATTGGGAAAGTCATCTCCGGTGAACTTTTGTATTGGGAAAGTCATCTCCGGTGAACTTTTGTATGGGAAAAGTCATCTCCGGTGAACTTTTGTATGGGAAAAGTCATCTCCGGTGAACTTTTGTATTGGGAAAGTCATCTCCGGTGAACTTTTGTATTGGGAAAGTCATGCCCGGTGAACTTTTGTATTGGGAAAGTCATGCCCGGTGAACTTTTGTATTGGGAAAGTCATCTCCGGTGAACTTTTATATTGGAAAAGTCATGCCGGGTGAACTTTTGTATTGGGAAAGTCATGCCCGGTGAACTATTGTATTGGGAAAGTCATGCCCGGTGAACTTTTGTATTGGGAAAGTCATCTCCGGTGAACTTTTGTATGGGAAAAGTCATCTCCGGTGAACTTTTGTATGGGAAAAGTCATCTCCGGTGAACTTTTGTATTGGGAAAGTCATCTCCGGTGAACTTTTGTATGGGAAAAGTCATCTCCTGTGAACTTTTGTATTGGGAAAGTCATCTCCGGTGAACTTTTATATTGGGAAAGTCATCTCCGGTGAACTTTTGTATTGGGAAAGTCATCTCCGGTGAACTTTTGTATTGGGAAAGTCATCTTCGGTGAACTTTTGTATTGGGAAAGTCATCTCCGGTGAACTTTTGTATTGGGAAAGTCATCTCCGGTGAACTTTTGTATTGCGAAAGTCATCTCCGGTGAACTTTTGTATTGGGAAAGTCATCTCCGGTGAACTTTTGTATGGGAAAAGTCATCTCCGGTGAACTTTTGTATTGGGAAAGTCATCTCCGGTGAACTTTTGTATGGGAAAAGTCATCTCCGGTGAATTTTGTATTGGGAAAGTCATCTCCGGTGAACTTTTGTATTGGGAAAGTCATCTCCGGTGAACTTTTGTATGGGAAAAGTCATCTCCGGTGAACTTTTGTATTGGGAAAGTCATGCCCGGTGAACTTTTGTATGGGAAAAGTCATCTCCGGTGAACTTTTGTATGGGAAAAGTCATCTCCGGTGAACTTTTGTATTGGGAAAGTCATCTCCGGTGAACTTTTGTATGGGAAAAGTCATCTCCGGTGAACTTTTGTATTGGGAAAGTCATCTCCGGTGAACTTTTGTATTGGGAAAGTCATGCCCGGTGAACTTTTGTTTTGGGAAAGTCATGCCCTGTGAACTTTTGTATTGGGAAAGTCATCTCCGGTGAACTTTGTATGGGAAAAGTCATCTCCGGTGAACTTTTGTATTGGGAAAGTCATCTCCGGTGAACTTTGTATGGGAAAAGTCATCTCCGGTGAAACTTTTGTATTGGGAAAGTCATCTCCGGTGAACTTTTGTATGGGAAAAGTCATCTCCGGTGAACTTTTGTATTGGGAAAGTCATCTCGGTGAACTTTTGTATTGGGAAAGTCATCTCCGGTGAACTTTTGTATGGGAAAAGTCATCTCCGGTGAACTTTTGTATTGGGAAAGTCATCTCCGGTGAACTTTTGTATTGGGGAAAGTCATCTCCGGTGAACTTTTGTATGGAAAAAGTCATCTCCGGTGAACTTTTGTATTGGGAAAAGTCATCTCCGGTGAACTTTTGTATTGGGAAAGTCATCTCCGGTGAACTTTTGTATGCGAAAAAGTCATCTCCGGTGAACTTTTGTATTGGGAAAGTCATCTCCGGTGAACTTTTGTATTGGGAAAGTCATCTCCGGTGAACTTTTGTATGGGAAAAGTCATCTCCGGTGAACTTTTGTATTGGGAAAGTCATCTCCGGTGAACTTTTGTATTGGGAAAGTCATCTCCGGTGAACTTTTGTATTGGGAAAGTCATCTCCGGTGAACTTTTGTATGGGAAAAGTCATCTCCGGTGAACTTTTGTATTGGGAAAGTCATCTCCGGTGAACTTTTATATTGGGAAAGTCATCTCCGGTGAACTTTTGTATTGGGAAAGTCATCTCCGGTGAACTTTTGTATTGGGAAAGTCATCTCCGGTGAACTTTTGTATTGGGAAAGTCATCTCCGGTGAACTTTTGTATTGGGAAAAGTCATCTCCGGTGAACTTTTGTATGGGAAAAGTCATATCCGGTGAACTTTTGTATTGGGAAAGTCATCTCCGGTGAACTTTTGTATGGGAAAAAGTCATCTCCGGTGAACTTTTGTATGGGAAAAGTCATCTCCGGTGAACTTTTGTATTGGGAAAGTCATCTCCGGTGAACTTTTGTATTGGGAAAGTCATCTCCGGTGAACTTTTGTATGGGAAAAGTCATCTCCGCTGAACTTTTGTATTGGGAAAGTCATCTCCGGTGAACTTTTGTATTGGGAAAGTCATCTCCGGTGAACTTTTGTATGGGGAAAAGTCATCTCCGGTGAACTTTTGTATTGGGAAAGTCATGCCCGGTGAACTTTTGTATTGGGAAAGTCATCTCCGGTGAACTTTTGTATTGGGAAAGTCGTGCCCGGTGAACTTTTGTATTGGGAAAGTCATCTCCGGTGAACTTTTGTATGGGAAAAGTCATCTCCGGTGAACTTTTGTATTGGGAAAGTCATCTCCGGTGAACTTTGTATGGGAAAAGTCATCTCCGGTGAACTTTTGTATGGGAAAAGTCATCTCCGGTGAACTTTTGTATGGGAAAAGTCATCTCCGGTGAACTTTTGTATGGGAAAAGTCATCTCCGGTGAACTTTTGTATTGGGAAAGTCATCTCCGGTGAACTTTTGTATTGGGAAAGTCATCTCCGGTGAACTTTTGTATTGGGAAAGTCATCTCCGGTGAACTTTTGTATGGGAAAAGTCATCTCCGGTGAACTTTTGTATTGGGAAAGTCATCTCCGGTGAACTTTTGTATTGGGAAAGTCATCTCCGGTGAACTTTTGTATGGGAAAAGTCATCTCCGGTGAACTTTTGTATTGGGAAAGTCATGCCCGGTGAACTTTTGTATGGGAAAAGTCATCTCCGGTGAACTTTTGTATTGGGAAAGTCATCTCCGGTGAACTTTTGTATGGGAAAAGTCATCTCCGGTGAACTTTTGTATGGGAAAGTCATCTCCGGTGAACTTTTGTATTGGGAAAGTCATCTCCGGTGAACTTTTGTATTGGGAAAGTCATCTCCGGTGAACTTTTGTATGGGAAAAGTCATCTCCGGTGAACTTTTGTATTGGGAAAGTCATCTCCGGTGAACTTTTATATTGGGAAAGTCATCTCCGGTGAACTTTTGTATTGGGAAAGTCATCTCCGGTGAACTTTTGTATTGGGAAAGTCATCTCCGGTGAACTTTTGTATTGGGAAAGTCATCTCCGGTGAACTTTTGTATTGGGAAAGTCATCTCCGGTGAACTTTTGTATTGCGAAAGTCATCTCCGGTGAACTTTTGTATTGGGAAAGTCATCTCCGGTGAACTTTTGTATGGGAAAAGTCATCTCCGGTGAACTTTTGTATTGGGAAAGTCATCTCCGGTGAACTTTTGTATGGGAAAAGTCATCTCCGGTGAACTTTTGTATTGGGAAAGTCATCTCCGGTGAACTTTTGTATTGGGAAAGTCATCTCCGGTGAACTTTTGTATGGGAAAAGTCATCTCCGGTGAACTTTTGTATTGGGAAAGTCATGCCCGGTGAACTTTTGTATTGGGAAAGTCATCTCCGGTGAACTTTTGTATGAGAAAAGTCATCTCCGGTGAACTTTTGTATTGGGAAAGTCATCTCCGGTGAACTTTTGTATGGGAAAAGTCATCTCCGGTGAACTTTTGTATTGGGAAAGTCATCTCCGGTGAACTTTTGTATTGGGAAAGTCATGCCCGGTGAACTTTTGTTTTGGGAAAGTCATGCCCGGTGAACTTTTGTATTGGGAAAGTCATCTCCGGTGAACTTTTGTATGGAAAAGTCATCTCCGGTGAACTTTTGTATGCGAAAAGTCATCTCCGGTGAACTTTTGTATTGGGAAAAGTCATCTCCGGTGAACTTTTGTATTGGGAAAAGTCATCTCCGGTGAACTTTGTATTGGGAAAAGTCATCTCCGGTGAACTTTTGTATTGGGAAAGTCATCTCCGGTGAACTTTTGTATGGGAAAAGTCATCTCCGGTGAACTTTTGTATTGGGAAAGTCATCTCCGGTGAAGTTTTGTATTGGGAAAGTCATCTCCGGTGAACTTTTGTATGGGAAAAGTCATCTCCGGTGAACTTTTGTATTGGGAAAGTCATCTCCGGTGAACTTTTGTATTGGGAAAGTCATCTCCGGTGAACTTTTGTATTGGGAAAGTCATCTCCGGTGAACTTTTGTATGGGAAAAGTCATCTCCGGTGAACTTTTGTATTGGGAAAGTCATCTCCGGTGAACTTTTATATTGGGAAAGTCATCTCCGGTGAACTTTTGTATTGGGAAGTCATCTCCGGTGAACTTTTGTATTGGGAAAGTCATCTCCGGTGAACTTTTGTATTGGGAAAGTCATCTCCGGTGAACTTTTGTATTGGGAAAGTCATCTCCGGTGAACTTTTGTATGGGAAAAGTCATCTCCGGTGAACTTTTGTATTGGGAAAGTCATCTCCGGTGAACTTTTGTATGGGAAAAGTCATCTCGGTGAACTTTTGTATGGGAAAAGTCATCTCGGTGAACTTTTGTATTGGGAAAGTCATCTCCGGTGAACTTTTGTATTGGGAAAGTCATCTCCGGTGAACTTTTGTATGGGAAAAGTCATCTCCGGTGAACTTTTGTATTGGGAAAGTCATCTCCGGTGAACTTTTGTATTGGGAAATCATCTCCGGTGAAACTTTTGTATGGGAAAGTCATCTCCGGTGAACTTTTGTATTGGGAAAGTCATGCCCGGTGAACTTTTGTATTGGGAAAGTCATGCCCGGTGAACTTTTGTATTGGGAAAGTCATCTCCGGTGAACTTTTGTATTGGGAAAGTCGTGCCCGGTGAACTTTTGTATTGGGAAAGTCATCTCCGGTGAACTTTTGTATGGGAAAAGTCATCTCCGGTGAACTTTTGTATTGGGAAAGTCATCTCCGGTGAACTTTTGTATGGGAAAGTCATCTCCGGTGAACTTTTGTATGGGAAAGTCATCTCCGGTGAACTTTTGTATGGGAAAAGTCATCTCCGGTGAACTTTTGTATGGGAAAAGTCATCTCCGGTGAACTTTTGTATTGGGAAAGTCATCTCCGGTGAACTTTTGTATTGGGAAAGTCATCTCCGGTGAACTTTTGTATTGGGAAAGTCATCTCCGGTGAACTTTTGTATGGGAAAGTCATCTCCGGTGAACTTTTGTATTGGGAAAGTCATCTCCGGTGAACTTTTGTATTGGGAAAGTCATCTCCGGTGAACTTTTGTATGGGAAAAGTCATCTCCGGTGAACTTTTGTATTGGGAAAGTCATGCCCGGTGACTTTTGTATGGGAAAAGTCATCTCCGGTGAACTTTTGTATTGGGAAAGTCATCTCCGGTGAACTTTTGTATGGGAAAAGTCATCTCGGTGAACTTTTGTATAGGAAAAGTCATCTCCGGTGAACTTTTGTATTGGGAAAGTCATCTCCGGTGAACTTTTGTATTGGGAAAGTCATCTCCGGTGAACTTTTGTATGGGAAAAGTCATCTCCGGTGAACTTTTGTATTGGGAAAGTCATCTCCGGTGAACTTTTATATTGGGAAAGTCATCTCCGGTGAACTTTTGTATTGGGAAAGTCATCTCCGGTGAACTTTTGTATTGGGAAAGTCATCTCCGGTGAACTTTTGTATTGGGAAAATCATCTCCGGTGAACTTTTGTATTGGGAAAAGTCATCTCCGGTGAACTTTTGTATTGGGAAAGTCATCTCCGGTGAACTTTTGTATTGGGAAAGTCATCTCCGGTGAACTTTTGTATGGGAAAAGTCATCTCCGGTGAACTTTGTATTGGGAAAGTCATCTCCGGTGAACTTTTGTATTGGGAAAGTCATCTCCGGTGAACTTTTGTATGGAAAAGTCATCTCCGGTGAACTTTTGTATGGGAAAGTCATCTCCGGTGAACTTTTGTATTGGGAAAGTCATCTCCGGTGAACTTTTGTATTGGGAAAGTCATCTCCGGTGAACTTTTGTATGGGAAAAGTCATCTCCGGTGAACTTTTGTATGGGAAAGTCATCTCCGGTGAACTTTTGTATGGGAAAAGTCATCTCCGGTGAACTTTTGTATGGGGAAAGTCATCTCCGGTGGAACTTTTGTATGGGAAAGTCATCTCCGGTGAACTTTTGTATTGGGAAAGTCATCTCCGGTGAACTTTTGTATGGGAAAAGTCATCTCCGGTGAACTTTTGTATTGGGAAAGTCATCTCCGGTGAACTTTTGTATTGGGAAAGTCATCTCCGGTGAACTTTTGTATTGGGAAAGTCATCTCCGGTGAACTTTTGTATGGGAAAAGTCATCTCCGGTGAACTTTTGTATTGGGAAAGTCATCTCCGGTGAACTTTTGTATTGGGAAAGTCATCTCCGGTGAACTTTTGTATTGGGAAAGTCATCTCCGGTGAACTTTTGTATTGGGAAAAGTCATGCCCGGTGAACTTTTGTATTGGGAAAGTCATCTCCGGTGAACTTTTGTATGGGAAAAGTCATCTCCGGTGAACTTTTGTATTGGGAAAGTCATCTCCGGTGAACTTTTGTATTGGGAAAGTCATCTCCGGTGAACTTTTGTATTGGGAAAGTCATCTCCGGTGAACTTTTGTATTGGGAAAGTCATGCCCGGTGAACTATTGTATTGGGAAAGTCATGCCCGGTGAACTTTTGTATTGGGAAAGTCATGCCCGGTGAACTTTTGTATTGGGAAAGTTATCTCCGGTGAACTTTTGTATTGGGAAAGTCATGCCCGGTGAACTTTTGTATTGGGAAAGTCATCTCCGGTGAACTTTTGTATTGGGAAAGTCATCTCCGGTGAACTTTTGTATGGGAAAAGTCATCTCCGGTGAACTTTTGTATGGGAAAAGTCATCTCCGGTGAACTTTTGTATTGGGAAAGTCATCTCCGGTGAACTTTTGTATGGGAAAAGTCATCTCCGGTGAACTTTTGTATGGGAAAAGTCATCTCCGGTGAACTTTTGTATGGGAAAGTCATCTCGGTGAACTTTTGTATTGGGAAAGTCATCTCCGGTGAACTTTTGTATTGGGAAAGTCATCTCCGGTGAACTTTTGTATTGGGAAAGTCATCCGGTGAACTTTTGTATTGGGAAAGTCATCTCGGTGAACTTTGTATTGGAAAGTCATCTCCGGTGAACTTTTGTATTGGGAAAGTCATCTCCGGTGAACTTTTGTATTGGGAAAGTCATCTCCGGTGAACTTTTGTATTGGGAAAGTCATGCCCGGTGAACTTTTGTATTGGGAAAGTCATCTCCGGTGAACTTTTGTATTGGGAAAGTCATGCCCGGTGAACTTTTGTATTGGGAAAGTAATCTCCGGTGAACTTTTGTATGGGAAAAGTCATCTCCGGTGAACTTTTGTATTGGGAAAGTCATGTCCGGTGAACTTTTGTATTGGGAAAGTCATCTCCGGTGAACTTTTGTATTGGAAAAGTCATCTCCGGTGAACTTTTGTATGGGAAAGTCATCTCCGGTGAACTTTTGTATGGGGAAAAGTCATCTCCGGTGAACTTTTGTATTGGGAAAGTCATCTCCGGTGAACTTTTGTATTGGGAAAGTCATCTCCGGTGAACTTTTGTATTGGGAAAGTCATCTCCGGTGAACTTTTGTATGGGAAAAGTCATCTCGGTGAACTTTTGTATGGGAAAGTCATCTCCGGTGAACTTTTGTATTGGGAAAGTCATCTCCGGTGAACTTTTGTATTGGGAAAGTCATCTCCGGTGAACTTTGTATTGGGAAAGTCATCTCCGGTGAACTTTTGTATGGGAAAGTCATCTCGGTGAACTTTTGTATGGGAAAAGTCATCTCCGGTGAACTTTTGTATTGGGAAAGTCATCTCGGTAACTTTTATTGTATGGAAAGTCATCCGGTACTTTTG
>NW_027412237.1:0-52493 GCF_047663935.1 Musca autumnalis
ACCGGAGATGACTTTTCCCATACAAAAGTTCACCGGAGATGACTTTCCCAATATAAAAGTTCACCGGAGATGACTTTTCCCATACAAAAGTTCACCGGAGATGACTTTCCCAATACAAAAGTTCACCGGAGATGACTTTTCCCATACAAAAGTTCACCGGAGATGACTTTCCCAATACAAAAGTTCACCGGAGATGACTTTCCCAATACAAAAGTTCACCGAGATGACTTTTCCCATACAAAAGTTCACCGGAGATGACTTTCCCAATACAAAAGTTCACCGGAGATGACTTTCCCAATACAAAAGTTCACCGGGGCATGACTTTCCCAATACAAAAGTTCACCGGAGATGACTTTCCCAATACAAAAGTTCACCGGAGATGACTTTTCCCATACAAAAGTTCACCGGAGATGACTTTTCCCATACAAAAGTTCACCGGAGATGACTTTTCCCATACAAAAGTTCACCGGAGATGACTTTTCCCATACAAAAGTTCACCGTAGATGACTTTCCCATACAAAAGTTCACCGGAGATGACTTTTCCCATACAAAAGTTCACCGGAGATGACTTTTCCCATACAAAAGTTCACCGGAGATGACTTTCCCAATACAAAAGTTCACCGGAGATGACTTTTCCATACAAAAGTTCACCGGAGATGACTTTCCCAACACAAAAGTTCACCGGAGATGACTTTTCCCATACAAAAGTTCACCGAGATGACTTTCCCAATACAAAAGTTCACCGGAGATGACTTTCCCAATACAAAAGTTCACCGGGAATGACTTTTCCCAATACAAAAGTTCACCGGAGATGACTTTTCCCATACAAAAGTTCACCGGAGATGACTTTCCCATACAAAAGTTCACCGGAGATGACTTTTCCCATACAAAAGTTCACCGGAGATGACTTTTCCCATACAAAAGTTCACCGGAGATGACTTTCCCAATACAAAAGTTCACCGGAGATGACTTTTCCCATACAAAAGTTCACCGGAGATGACTTTCCCAATACAAAAGTTCACCGGAGATGACTTTCCCAATACAAAAGTTCACCGGAGATGACTTTCCCAATACAAAAGTTCACCGGAGATGACTTTCCCATACAAAAGTTCACCGGAGATGACTTTCCCAATACAAAAGTTCACCGGAGATGACTTTCCCAATACAAAAGTTCACCGGAGATGACTTTTCCCCATACAAAAGTTCACCGGAGATGACTTTTCCCATACAAAGTTCACCGGAGATGACTTTCCCAATACAAAAGTTCACCGGAGATGACTTTCCCAATACAAAAGTTCACCGGAGATGACTTTTCCCATACAAAAGTTCACCGGAGATGACTTTCCCATACAAAAGTTCACCGGAGAAGACTTTTCCCTATACAAAAGTTCACCGGAGATGACTTTTCCCATACAAAAGTTCACCGGAGATGACTTTCCCAATACAAAAGTTCACCGGAGATGACTTTTCCCATACAAAAGTTCACCGGAGATGACTTTTCCCATACAAATGTTCACCGGGCATGACTTCCCAATACAAAAGTTCACCGGAGATGACTTTTCCCATACAAAAGTTCACCGGAGATGACTTTCCCAATACAAAAGTTCGCCGGAGATGACTTTCCCAATACAAAAGTTCACCGGAGATGACTTTCCCAATACAAAAGTTCACCGGAGATGACTTTCCCAATACAAAAGTTCACCGGGCATGACTTTCCCAATACAAAAGTTCACCGGAGATGACTTTTCCATACAAAAGTTCACCGGAGATGACTTTCCCAATACAAAAGTTCACCGGAGATGACTTTTCCCCATACAAAAGTTCACCGGAGATGACTTTCCCAAAACAAAAGTTCACCGGAGATGACTTTCCCAATACAAAAGTTCACCGGAGATGACTTTCCCAATACAAAAGTTCACCGGGCATGACTTTCCCAATACAAAAGTTCACCGGGCATGACTTTCCCAATACAAAAGTTCACCGGAGATGACTTTCCCAATACAAAAGTTCACCGGAGATGACTTTTCCCATACAAAAGTTCACCGGAGATGACTTTCCCAATACAAAAGTTCACCGGAGATGACTTTTCCCATACAAAAGTTCACCGGAGATGACTTTCCCAATACAAAAGTTCACCGGAGATGACTTTTCCCATACAAAAGTTCACCGGAGATGACTTTTCCCATACAAAAGTTCACCGGAGATGACTTTCCCAATACAAAAGTTCACCGGAGATGACTTTTCCCATACAAAAGTTCACCGGAGATGACTTTCCCAATACAAAAGTTCACCGGAGATGACTTTCCCAATACAAAAGTTCACCGGAGATGACTTTCCCAATATAAAAGTTCACCGGAGATGACTTTTCCCATACAAAAGTTCACCGGAGATGACTTTCCCAATACAAAAGTTCACCGGAGATGACTTTCCCAATACAAAAGTTCACCGGAGATGACTTTCCCAATACAAAAGTTCACCGGAGATGACTTTTCCCATACAAAAGTTCACCGGAGATGACTTTCCCAATACAAAAGTTCACCGGAGATGATTTTTCCCATACAAAAGTTCACCGGAGATGACTTTCCCAATACAAAAGTTCACCGGAGATGACTTTCCCATACAAAAGTTCACCGGAGATGACTTTCCCAATACAAAAGTTCACCGGAGATGACTTTCCCAATACAAAAGTTCACCGGGCATGACTTTTCCAATACAAAAGTTCACCGGAGATGACTTTTCCCATACAAAAGTTCACCGGAGATGACTTTCCCAATACAAAAGTTCACCGGAGATGACTTTTCCCATACAAAAGTTCACCGGAGATGACTTTTCCCATACAAAAGTTCACCGGAGATGACTTTCCCAATACAAAAGTTCACCGGAGATGACTTTTCCCATACAAAAGTTCACCGGAGATGACTTTCCCAATACAAAAGTTCACCGGAGATGACTTTCCCAATACAAAAGTTCACCGGAGATGACTTTCCCAATATAAAAGTTCACCGGAGATGACTTTTCCCATACAAAAGTTCACCGGAGATGACTTTCCCAATACAAAAGTTCACCGGAGATGACTTTCCCAATACAAAAGTTCACCGGAGATGACTTTTCCCATACAAAAGTTCACCGGAGATGACTTTTCCCATACAAAAGTTCACCGGAGATGACTTTCCCAATACAAAAGTTCACCGGAGATGACTTTCCCAATACAAAAGTTCACCGGAGATGACTTTCCCAATACAAAAGTTCACCGGAGATGACTTTTCCCATACAAAAGTTCACCGGAGATGACTTTTCCCATACAAAAGTTCACCGGAGATGACTTTTCCCATACAAAAGTTCACCGGAGATGACTTTTCCCATACAAAAGTTCACCGGAGATGACTTTCCCAATACAAAAGTTCACCGGAGATGACTTTTCCCATACAAAAGTTCACCGGAGATGACTTTTCCCATACAAATGTTCACCGGGCATGACTTTCCCAATACAAAAGTTCACCGGAGATGACTTTTCCCATACAAAAGTTCACCGGAGATGACTTTCCCAATACAAAAGTTCACCGGAGATGACTTTCCCAATACAAAAGTTCACCGGAGATGACTTTCCCAATACAAAAGTTCACCGGAGATGACTTTCCCAATACAAAAGTTCACCGGGCATGACTTTCCCAATACAAAAGTTCACCGGAGATGACTTTTCCCATACAAAAGTTCGCCGGAGATGACTTTCCCAATACAAAAGTTCACCGGAGATGACTTTTCCCATACAAAAGTTCACCGGAGATGACTTTCCCAATACAAAAGTTCACCGGAGATGACTTTCCCAATACAAAAGTTCACCGGAGATGACTTTCCCAATACAAAAGTTCACCGGGCATGACTTTCCCAATACAAAAGTTCACCGGGCATGACTTTCCCAATACAAAAGTTCACCGGAGATGACTTTCCCAATACAAAAGTTCACCGGAGATGACTTTTCCCATACAAAAGTTCACCGGAGATGACTTTTCCAATACAAAAGTTCACCGGAGATGACTTTTCCCATACAAAAGTTCACCGGAGATGACTTTCCCAATACAAAAGTTCACCGGAGATGACTTTTCCCATACAAAAGTTCACCGGAGATGACTTTCCCAATACAAAAGTTCACCGGAGATGACTTTTCCCATACAAAAGTTCACCGGAGATGACTTTCCCAATACAAAAGTTCACCGGAGATGACTTTCCCAATACAAAAGTTCACCGGGCATGACTTTCCCAATACAAAAGTTCACCGGAGATGACTTTCCCAATACAAAAGTTCACCGGAGATGACTTTTCCCATACAAAAGTTCACCGGAGATGACTTTCCCAATACAAAAGTTCACCGGAGATGACTTTTCCCATACAAAAGTTCACCGGAGATGACTTTCCCAATACAAAAGTTCACCGGAGATGACTTTCCCAATACAAAAGTTCACCGGGCATGACTTTCCCAATACAAAAGTTCACCGGGCATGACTTTCCCAATACAATAGTTCACCGGGCATGACTTTCCCAATACAAAAGTTCACCGGGCATGACTTTTCCAATATAAAAGTCCACCGGAGATGACTTTCCCAATACAAAAGTTCACCGGGCATGACTTTCCCAATACAAAAGTTCACCGGGCATGACTTTCCCAATACAAAAGTTCACCGGGCATGACTTTCCCAAAACAAAAGTTCACCGGGCATGACTTTCCCAATACAAAAGTTCACCGGGCATGACTTTCCCAATACAATAGTTCACCGGGCATGACTTTCCCAATACAAAAGTTCACCGGAGATGACTTTCCCAATACAAAAGTTCACCGGGCATGACTTTCCCAATACAAAAGTTCACCGGGCTTGACTTTCCCAATACAATAGTTCACCGGGCATCACTTTCCCAATACAAAAGTTCACCGGAGATGACTTTCCCAATACAAAAGTTCACCGTAGATGACTTTTCCCATACAAAAGTTCACCGGAGATGACTTTTCCCATACAAAAGTTCACCGGAGATGACTTTCCCAATACAAAAGTTCACCGGAGATGACTTTCCCAATACAAAAGTTCACCGGAGATGACTTTCCCAATACAAAAGTTCACCGGAGATGACTTTCCCAATACAAAAGTTCACCGGAGATGACTTTCCCAATACAAAAGTTCACCGGAGATGACTTTCCCAATATAAAAGTTCACCGGGCATGACTTTCCCAATACAAAAGTTCACCGGGCATGACTTTCCCAATACAAAAGTTCACCGGAGATGACTTTCCCATACAAAAGTTCACCGGAGATGACTTTTCCCATACAAAAGTTCACCGGAGATGACTTTCCCAATACAAAAGTTCACCGGAGATGACTTTTCCCATACAAAAGTTCACCGGAGATGACTTTCCCAATACAAAAGTTCACCGGAGATGACTTTCCCAATACAAAAGTTCACCGGAGATGACTTTTCCCATACAAAAGTTCACCGGAGATGACTTTCCCAATACAAAAGTTCACCGGAGATGACTTTCCCAATACAAAAGTTCACCGGAGTTGACTTTCCCAATACAAAAGTTCACCGGAGATGACTTTCCCAATACAAAAGTTCACCGCAGATGACTTTCCCAATACAAAAGTTCACCGGAGATGACTTTCCCAATACAAAAGTTCACCGGAGATGACTTTTCCCATACAAAAGTTCACCGGAGATGACTTTTCCCATACAAAAGTTCCACCGGAGATGACTTTCCCAATACAAAAGTTCACCGGAGATGACTTTCCAATACAAAAGTTCACCGGAGATGACTTTTCCAATACAAAAGTTCACCGGAGATGACTTTCCCAATACAAAAGTTCACCGGAGATGACTTTCCCAATACAAAGTTCACCGGAGATGACTTTCCCAATACAAAAGTTCACCGGAGATGACTTTCCCAATACAAAAGTTCACCGGGCATGACTTTCCCAATACAAAAGTTCACCGGGAATGACTTTCCCAATACAAAAGTTCACCGGAGATGACTTTTCCCATACAAAAGTTCACCGGAGATGACTTTGCCAATACAAAAGTTCACCGGAGATGACTTTCCCAATACAAAAGTTCACCGGAGATGACTTTCCCAATACAAAAGTTCACCGGAGATGACTTTCCCAATACAAAAGTTCACCGGAGATGACTTTCCCAATACAAAAGTTCACCGGAGATGACTTTCCCAATACAAAAGTTCACCGGAGATGACTTTTCCCAATATAAAAGTTCACCGGAGATGACTTTCCCAATACAAAAGTTCACCGGAGATGACTTTTCCCATACAAAAGTTCACCGGAGATGACTTTCCCAATACAAAAGTTCACCGGAGATGACTTTCCCAATACAAAAGTTCACCGGAGATGACTTTTCCCATACAAAAGTTCACCGGAGATGACTTTTCCCATACAAAAGTTCACCGGAGATGACTTTCCCAATACAAAAGTTCACCGGAGATGACTTTTCCCATACAAAAGTTCACCGGGCATGACTTTCCCAATACAAAAGTTCACCGGAGATGACTTTTCCCATACAAAAGTTCACCGGAGATGACTTTCCCAATACAAAAGTTCACCGGAGATGACTTTCCCAATACAAAAGTTCACCGGAGATGACTTTTCCCATACAAAAGTTCACCGGAGATGACTTTCCCAATACAAAGTTTACCGGAGATGACTTTCCCAATACAAAAGTTCACCGGAGATGACTTTCCCAATACAAAAGTTCACCGGAGATGACTTTTCCCATACAAAAGTTCACCGGAGATGACTTTTCCCATACAAAAGTTCACCGGAGATGACTTTCCCAATACAAAAGTTCACCGGAGATGACTTTTCCCATACAAAAGTTCACCGGAGATGACTTTCCCAATACAAAAGTTCACCGGAGATGACTTTCCCATTTAAAAGTTCACCGGAGATGATTTTCCCAATACAAAAGTTCACCGGAGATGACTTTCCCAATACAAAAGTTCACCGGAGATGACTTTTCCCATACAAAAGTTCACCGGAGATGACTTTTCCATACAAAAGTTCACCCAATACAAAAGTTCACCGGAGATGACTTTTCCCATACAAAAGTTCACCGGAGATGACTTTCCCAATACAAAAGTTCACCGGAGATGACTTTCCCAATACAAAAGTTCAGCGGAGATGACTTTCCCAATACAAAAGTTCACCGGAGATGACTTTTCCAATATAAAAGTTCACCGGAGATGACTTTCCCAATACAAAAGTTCACCGGGCATGACTTTCCCAATACAAAAGTTCACCGGGCATGACTTTCCCAATACAAAAGTTCACCGGGCATGACTTTCCCAATACAATAGTTCACCGGGCATGACTTTCCCAATACAAAAGTTCACCGGGCATGACTTTTCCAATATAAAAGTTCACCGGAGATGACTTTCCCAATACAAAAGTTCACCGGGCATGACTTTCCCAATACAGAAGTTCACCGGGCATGACTTTCCCAATACAAAAGTTCACCGGGCATGACTTTCCCAATACAAAAGTTCGCCGGGCATGACTTTCCCAATACAAAAGTTCACCGGAGATGACTTTCCCAATACAAAAGTTCACCGGAGATGACTTTTCCCATACAAAAGTTCACCGGAGATGACTTTCCCAATACAAAAGTTCACCGGAGATGACTTTTCCCATACAAAAGTTCACCGGAGATGACTTTCCCAATACAAAAGTTCACCGGAGATGACTTTCCCAATACAAAAGTTCACCGGAGATGACTTTTCCCATACAAAAGTTCACCGGAGATGACTTTCCCAATACAAAAGTTCACCGGAGATGACTTTCCCAATACAAAAGTTCACCGGGCATGACTTTTCCCATACAAAAGTTCACCGGGCATGACTTTCCCAATACAAAAGTTCACCGGGCACGACTTTCCCAATACAAAAGTTCACCGGAGATGACTTTCCCAATACAAAAGTTCACCGGGCATGACTTTCCCAATACAAAAGTTCACCGGGCATGACTTTCCCAATACAATAGTTCACCGGGCATGACTTTCCCAATACAAAAGTTCACCGGGCATGACTTTTCCAATATAAAAGTTCACCGGAGATGACTTTCCCAATACAAAAGTTCACCGGAGATGACTTTCCCAATACAAAAGTTCACCGGGCATGACTTTCCCAATACAAAAGTTCACCGGGCATGACTTTCCCAATACAAAAGTTCACCGGAGATGACTTTTCCCAGACAAAAGTTCACCGGGCATGACTTTCCCAATACAAAAGTTCACCGGAGATGACTTTTCCCATACAAAAGTTCACCGGAGATGACTTTCCCAATACAAAAGTTCACCGGAGATGACTTTCCCAATACAAAAGTTCACCGGAGATGACTTTTCCCATACAAAAGTTCACCGGAGATGACTTTCCCAATACAAAAGTTCACCGGAGATGACTTTCCCAATACAAAAGTTCACCGTAGATGACTTTCCCAATACAAAAGTTCACCGGAGATGACTTTTCCCATACAAAAGTTCACCGGAGATGACTTTTCCCATACAAAAGTTCACCGGAGATGACTTTCCCAATACAAAAGTTCACCGGAGATGACTTTTCCCATACAAAAGTTCACCGGAGATGACTTTCCCAATACAAAAGTTCACCGGAGATGACTTTTCCCATACAAAAGTTCACCGGAGATGACTTTCCCAATACAAAAGTTCACCGGAGATGACTTTTCCCATACAAAAGTTCACCGGAGATGACTTTCCCAATACAAAAGTTCACCGGAGATGACTTTTCCCATACAAAAGTTCACCGGAGATGACTTTCCCAATACAAAAGTTCACCGGAGATGACTTTCCCAATACAAAAGTTCACCGGAGATGACTTTCCCAATGCAAAAGTTCACCGGGCATGACTTTCCCAATACAAAAGTTCACCGGAGATGACTTTCCCAATACAAAAGTTCACCGGAGATGACTTTCCCAATACAAAAGTTCACCGGAGATGACTTTCCCAATACAAAAGTTCACCGGAGATGACTTTCCCAATACAAAAGTTCACCGGGCATGACTTTCCCAATACAAAAGTTCACCGGGCATGACTTTCCCAATACAAAAGTTCACCGGAGATGACTTTTCCCATACAAAAGTTCACCGGAGATGACTTTCCCAATACAAAAGTTAACCGGAGATGACTTTCCCAAACCAAAAGTTCACCGGAGATGACTTTCCCAATACAAAAGTTCACCGGAGATGACTTTCCCAATACAAAAGTTCACCGGAGATGACTTTCCCAATACAAAAGTTCACCGGAGATGACTTTCCCAATACAAAAGTTCACCGGAGATGACTTTTCCCATACAAAAGTTCACCGGAGATGACTTTTCCCATACAAAAGTTCACCGGAGATGACTTTTCCCGTACAAAAGTTCACCGGAAATGACTTTTCCCATACAAAAGTTCACCGGAGATGACTTTCCCAATACAAAAGTTCACCGGAGATGACTTTTCCCATACAAAAGTTCACCGGAGATGACTTTTCCCATACAAAAGTTCACCGGGCATGACTTTCCCAATACAAAAGTTCACCGGAGATGACTTTTCCCATACAAAAGTTCACCGGAGATGACTTTCCCAATACAAAAGTTCACCGGAGATGACTTTCCCAATACAAAAGTTCACCGGAGATGACTTTCCCAATACAAAAGTTCACCGGAGATGACTTTCCCAATACAAAAGTTCACCGGAGATGACTTTTCCCATACAAAAGTTCACCGGAGATGACTTTCCCAATACAAAAGTTCACCGGAGATGACTTTTCCCATACAAAAGTTCACCGGAGATGACTTTCCCAATACAAAAGTTCACCGGAGATGATTTTCCCAATATAAAAGTTCACCGGAGATGACTTTTCCCATACAAAAGTTCACCGGAGATGACTTTTCCCATACAAAAGTTCACCGGAGATGACTTTTCCCATACAAAAGTTCACCGGAGATGACTTTCCCAATACAAAAGTTCACCGGAGATGACTTTTCCCATACAAAAGTTCACCGGAGATGACTTTCCCAATACAAAAGTTCACCGGAGATGACTTTTCCCATACAAAAGTTCACCGGAGATGACTTTCCCAATACAAAAGTTCACCGGAGATGACTTTCCCAATACAAAAGTTCACCGGAGATGACTTTCCCAATACAAAAGTTCACCGGGCATGACTTTCCCAATACAAAAGTTCACCGGGCATGACTTTCCCAATACAAAAGTTCACCGGAGATGACTTTCCCAATACAAAAGTTCACCGTGCATGACTTTTCCAATATAAAAGTTCACCGGAGATGACTTTCCCAATACAAAAGTTCACCGGGCATGACTTTCCCAATACAAAAGTTCACCGGAGATGACTTTCCCAATACAAAAGTTCACCGGAGATGACCAAAGTTCACCGGAGATGACTTTCCCAATACAAAATTTCACCGGAGATGACTTTTCCCATACAAAAGTTCACCGGAGATGACTTTCCCAATACAAAAGTTCACCGGAGATGACTTTCCCAATACAAAAGTTCACCGGAGATGACTTTCCCAATACAAAAGTTCACCGGGCATGACTTTCCCAATACAAAAGTTCACCGGCCATGACTTTCCCAATACAAAAGTTCACCGGAGATGACTTTCCCAATACAAAAGTTCACCGGGCATGACTTTTCCAATATAAAAGTTCACCGGAGATGAATTTCCCAATACAATAGTTCACCGGGCATGACTTTCCCAATACAAAAGTTCACCGGGCATGACTTTCCCAATACAAAAGTTCACCGGAGATGACTTTCCCAATACAAAAGTTCACCGGGCATGACTTTTCCAATATAAAAGTTCACCGGAGATGACTTTCCCAATACAAAAGTTCACCGGGCATGACTTTCCCAATACAAAAGTTCACCGGCGATGACTTTCCCAATACAAAAGTTCACCGGAGATGACTTTCCCAATAAAAAAGTTCACCGGAGATGACTTTCCCAATACAAAAGTTCACCGGAGATGACTTTCCCAATACAAAAGTTCACCGGAGATGACTTTCCCAATACAAAAGTTCACCGGGCATGACTTTCCCAATACAAAAGTTCACCGGGCATGACTTTCCCAATACAAAAGTTCACCGGAGATGACTTTCCCAATACAAAAGTTCACCGGGCATGACTTTTCCAATATAAAAGTTCACCGGAGATGACTTTCCCAATACAAAAGTTCACCGGGCATGACTTTCCCAATACAATAGTTCACCGGGCATGACTTTCCCAATACAAAAGTTCACCGGGCATGACTTTCCCAATACAAAAGTTCACCGGAGATGACTTTCCCAATACAAAAGTTCACCGGGCATGACTTTCCCAATACAAAAGTTCACCGGAGATGACTTTCCCAATACAAAAGTTCACCGTAGATGACTTTCCCAATACAAAAGTTCACCGGAGATGACTTTTCCCATACAAAAGTTCACCGGAGATGACTTTTCCCATACAAAAGTTCACCGGAGATGACTTTCCCAATACAAAAGTTCACCGGAGATGACTTTTCCCATACAAAAGTTCACCGGAGATGACTTTCCCAATACAAAAGTTCACCGGAGATGACTTTTCCCATACAAAAGTTCACCGGAGATGACTTTCCCAATACAAAAGTTCACCGGAGATGACTTTTCCCATACAAAAGTTCACCGGAGATGACTTTCCCAATACAAAAGTTCACCGGAGATGACTTTTCCCATACAAAAGTTCACCGGAGATGACTTTCCCAATACAAAAGTTCACCGGAGATGACTTTCCCAATACAAAAGTTCACCGGAGATGACTTTCCCAATGCAAAAGTTCACCGGGCATGACTTTCCCAATACAAAAGTTCACCGGAGATGACTTTTCCCATAAAAAAGTTCACCGGAGATGACATTCCCAATACAAAAGTTCACCGGGCATGACTTTCCCAATACAAAAGTTCACCGGAGATGACTTTCCCAATACAAAAGTTCACCGGAGATGACTTTTCCCATACAAAAGTTCACCGGAGATGACTTTCCCAATACTAAAGTTCACGGGAGATGACTTTCCCAATACAAAAGTTCACCGGAGATGACTTTCCCAATACAAAAGTTCACCGGAGATGACTTTTCCCATACAAAAGTTCACCGGGCATGACTTTCCCAATACAAAAGTTCACCGGAGATGACTTTCCCAATACAAAAGTTCACCGGAGATGACTTTTCCCATACAAAAGTTCACCGGAGATGACTTTCCCAATACAAAAGTTCACCGGAGATGACTTTCCCAATACAAAAGTTCACCGGAGATGACTTTCCCATACAAAAGTTCACCGGAGATGACTTTCCCAATACAAAAGTTCACCGGAGATGACTTTCCCAATACAAAAGTTCACCGGAGATGACTTTCCCAATACAAAAGTTCACCGGAGATGACTTTTCCCATACAAAAGTTCACCGGAGATGACTTTTCCCATACAAAAGTTCACCGGAGATGACTTTCCCAATACAAAAGTTCACCGGAGATGACTTTTCCCATACAAAAGTTCACCGGAGATGACTTTCCCAATACAAAAGTTCACCGGAGATGACTTTCCCAATACAAAAGTTCACCGGGCATGACTTTCCCAATACAAAAGTTCACCGGAGATGACTTTTCCCATACAAAAGTTCACCGGAGATGACTTTTCCCATACAAAAGTTCACCGGAGATGACTTTCCCAATACAAAAGTTCACCGGAGATGACTTTTCCCATACAAAAGTTCACCGGAGATGACTTTCCCAATACAAAAGTTCACCGGAGATGACTTTCCCAATACAAAAGTTCAGCGGAGATGACTTTCCCAATACAAAAGTTCACCGGAGATGACTTTTCCAATATAAAAGTTCACCGGAGATGACTTTCCCAATACAAAAGTTCACCGGGCATGACTTTCCCAATACAAAAGTTCACCGGGCATGACTTTCCCAATACAAAAGTTCACCGGGCATGACTTTCCCAATACAATAGTTCACCGGGCATGACTTTCCCAATACAAAAGTTCACCGGGCATGACTTTTCCAATATAAAAGTTCACCGGAGATGACTTTCCCAATACAAAAGTTCACCGGGCATGACTTTCCCAATACAAAAGTTCACCGGGCATGACTTTCCCAATACAAAAGTTCACCGGGCATGACTTTCCCAATACAAAAGTTCGCCGGGCATGACTTTCCCAATACAAAAGTTCACCGGAGATGACTTTCCCAATACAAAAGTTCACCGGAGATGACTTTTCCCATACAAAAGTTCACCGGAGATGACTTTCCCAATACAAAAGTTCACCGGAGATGACTTTTCCCATACAAAAGTTCACCGGAGATGACTTTCCCAATACAAAAGTTCACCGGAGATGACTTTCCCAATACAAAAGTTCACCGGAGATGACTTTTCCCATACAAAAGTTCACCGGAGATGACTTTCCCAATACAAAAGTTCACCGGAGATGACTTTCCCAATACAAAAGTTCACCGGGCATGACTTTTCCCATACAAAAGTTCACCGGGCATGACTTTCCCAATACAAAAGTTCACCGGGCACGACTTTCCCAATACAAAAGTTCACCGGAGATGACTTTCCCAATACAAAAGTTCACCGGGCATGACTTTCCCAATACAAAAGTTCACCGGGCATGACTTTCCCAATACAATAGTTCACCGGGCATGACTTTCCCAATACAAAAGTTCACCGGGCATGACTTTTCCAATATAAAAGTTCACCGGAGATGACTTTCCCAATACAAAAGTTCACCGGAGATGACTTTCCCAATACAAAAGTTCACCGGGCATGACTTTCCCAATACAAAAGTTCACCGGGCATGACTTTCCCAATACAAAAGTTCACCGGAGATGACTTTTCCCAGACAAAACTTCACCGGGCATGACTTTCCCAATACAAAAGTTCACCGGAGATGACTTTTCCCATACAAAAGTTCACCGGAGATGACTTTCCCAATACAAAAGTTCACCGGAGATGACTTTCCCAATACAAAAGTTCACCGGAGATGACTTTTCCCATACAAAAGTTCACCGGAGATGACTTTCCCAATACAAAAGTTCACCGGAGATGACTTTCCCAATACAAAAGTTCACCGTAGATGACTTTCCCAATACAAAAGTTCACCGGAGATGACTTTTCCCATACAAAAGTTCACCGGAGATGACTTTTCCCATACAAAAGTTCACCGGAGATGACTTTCCCAATACAAAAGTTCACCGGAGATGACTTTTCCCATACAAAAGTTCACCGGAGATGACTTTCCCAATACAAAAGTTCACCGGAGATGACTTTTCCCATACAAAAGTTCACCGGAGATGACTTTCCCAATACAAAAGTTCACCGGAGATGACTTTTCCCATACAAAAGTTCACCGGAGATGACTTTCCCAATACAAAAGTTCACCGGAGATGACTTTTCCCATACAAAAGTTCACCGGAGATGACTTTCCCAATACAAAAGTTCACCGGAGATGACTTTCCCAATACAAAAGTTCACCGGAGATGACTTTCCCAATGCAAAAGTTCACCGGGCATGACTTTCCCAATACAAAAGTTCACCGGAGATGACTTTCCCAATACAAAAGTTCACCGGAGATGACTTTCCCAATACAAAAGTTCACCGGAGATGACTTTCCCAATACAAAAGTTCACCGGAGATGACTTTCCCAATACAAAAGTTCACCGGGCATGACTTTCCCAATACAAAAGTTCACCGGGCATGACTTTCCCAATACAAAAGTTCACCGGAGATGACTTTTCCCATACAAAAGTTCACCGGAGATGACTTTCCCAATACAAAAGTTAACCGGAGATGACTTTCCCAATACAAAAGTTCACCGGAGATGACTTTCCCAATACAAAAGTTCACCGGAGATGACTTTCCCAATACAAAAGTTCACCGGAGATGACTTTCCCAATACAAAAGTTCACCGGAGATGACTTTCCCAATACAAAAGTTCACCGGAGATGACTTTTCCCATACAAAAGTTCACCGGAGATGACTTTTCCCATACAAAAGTTCACCGGAGATGACTTTTCCCGTACAAAAGTTCACCGGAAATGACTTTTCCCATACAAAAGTTCACCGGAGATGACTTTCCCAATACAAAAGTTCACCGGAGATGACTTTTCCCATACAAAAGTTCACCGGAGATGACTTTTCCCATACAAAAGTTCACCGGGCATGACTTTCCCAATACAAAAGTTCACCGGAGATGACTTTTCCCATACAAAAGTTCACCGGAGATGACTTTCCCAATACAAAAGTTCACCGGAGATGACTTTCCCAATACAAAAGTTCACCGGAGATGACTTTCCCAATACAAAAGTTCACCGGAGATGACTTTCCCAATACAAAAGTTCACCGGAGATGACTTTTCCCATACAAAAGTTCACCGGAGATGACTTTCCCAATACAAAAGTTCACCGGAGATGACTTTTCCCATACAAAAGTTCACAGGAGATGACTTTCCCAATACAAAAGTTCACCGGAGATGATTTTCCCAATATAAAAGTTCACCGGAGATGACTTTTCCCATACAAAAGTTCACCGGAGATGACTTTTCCCATACAAAAGTTCACCGGAGATGACTTTTCCCATACAAAAGTTCACCGGAGATGACTTTCCCAATACAAAAGTTCACCGGAGATGACTTTTCCCATACAAAAGTTCACCGGAGATGACTTTCCCAATACAAAAGTTCACCGGAGATGACTTTTCCCATACAAAAGTTCACCGGAGATGACTTTCCCAATACAAAAGTTCACCGGAGATGACTTTCCCAATACAAAAGTTCACCGGAGATGACTTTCCCAATACAAAAGTTCACCGGGCATGACTTTCCCAATACAAAAGTTCACCGGGCATGACTTTCCCAATACAAAAGTTCACCGGAGATGACTTTCCCAATACAAAAGTTCACCGGGCATGACTTTTCCAATATAAAAGTTCACCGGAGATGACTTTCCCAATACAAAAGTTCACCGGGCATGACTTTCCCAATACAATAGTTCACCGGGCATGACTTTCCCAATACAAAAGTTCACCGGGCATGACTTTCCCAATACAAAAGTTCACCGGAGATGACTTTCCCAATACAAAAGTTCACCGGGCATGACTTTTCCAATATAAAAGTTCACCGGAGATGACTTTCCCAATACAAAAGTTCACCGGGCATGACTTTCCCAATACAAAAGTTCACCGGAGATGACTTTCCCAATACAAAAGTTCACCGGAGATGACTTTCCCAATACAAAAGTTCACCGGAGATGACCAAAGTTCACCGGAGATGACTTTCCCAATACAAAATTTCACCGGAGATGACTTTTCCCATACAAAAGTTCACCGGAGATGACTTTCCCAATAAAAAAGTTCACCGGAGATGACTTTCCCAATACAAAAGTTCACCGGAGATGACTTTCCCAATACAAAAGTTCACCGGGCATGACTTTCCCAATACAAAAGTTCACCGGGCATGACTTTCCCAATACAAAAGTTCACCGGAGATGACTTTCCCAATACAAAAGTTCACCGGGCATGACTTTTCCAATATAAAAGTTCACCGGAGATGACTTTCCCAATACAATAGTTCACCGGGCATGACTTTCCCAATACAAAAGTTCACCGGGCATGACTTTCCCAATACAAAAGTTCACCGGAGATGACTTTCCCAATACAAAAGTTCACCGGGCATGACTTTTCCAATATAAAAGTTTACCGGAGATGACTTTCCCAATACAAAAGTTCACCGGGCATGACTTTCCCAATACAAAAGTTCACCGGCGATGACTTTCCCAATACAAAAGTTCACCGGAGATGACTTTCCCAATAAAAAAGTTCACCGGAGATGACTTTCCCAATACAAAAGTTCACCGGAGATGACTTTCCCAATACAAAAGTTCACCGGAGATGACTTTCCCAATACAAAAGTTCACCGGGCATGACTTTCCCAATACAAAAGTTCACCGGGCATGACTTTCCCAATACAAAAGTTCACCGGAGATGACTTTCCCAATACAAAAGTTCACCGGGCATGACTTTTCCAATATAAAAGTTCACCGGAGATGACTTTCCCAATACAAAAGTTCACCGGGCATGACTTTCCCAATACAATAGTTCACCGGGCATGACTTTCCCAATACAAAAGTTCACCGGGCATGACTTTCCCAATACAAAAGTTCACCGGAGATGACTTTCCCAATACAAAAGTTCACCGGGCATGACTTTCCCAATACAAAAGTTCACCGGAGATGACTTTCCCAATACAAAAGTTCACCGTAGATGACTTTCCCAATACAAAAGTTCACCGGAGATGACTTTTCCCATACAAAAGTTCACCGGAGATGACTTTTCCCATACAAAAGTTCACCGGAGATGACTTTCCCAATACAAAAGTTCACCGGAGATGACTTTTCCCATACAAAAGTTCACCGGAGATGACTTTCCCAATACAAAAGTTCACCGGAGATGACTTTTCCCATACAAAAGTTCACCGGAGATGACTTTCCCAATACAAAAGTTCACCGGAGATGACTTTTCCCATACAAAAGTTCACCGGAGATGACTTTCCCAATACAAAAGTTCACCGGAGATGACTTTTCCCATACAAAAGTTCACCGGAGATGACTTTCCCAATACAAAAGTTCACCGGAGATGACTTTCCCAATACAAAAGTTCACCGGAGATGATTTTCCCAATGCAAAAGTTCACCGGGCATGACTTTCCCAATACAAAAGTTCACCGGAGATGACTTTCCCAATACAAAAATTCACCGGAGATGACTTTCCCAATACAAAAGTTCACCGGAGATGACTTTCCCAATACAAAAGTTCACCGGGCATGACTTTCCCAATACAAAAGTTCACCGGGCATGACTTTCCCAATACAAAAGTTCACCGGAGATGACTTTTCCCATACAAAAGTTCACCGGAGATGACTTTCCCAATACAAAAGTTCACCGGAGATGACTTTCCCAATACAAAAGTTCACCGGAGATGACTTTCCCAATACAAAAGTTCACCGGAGATGACTTTCCCAATACAAAAGTTCACCGGAGATGACTTTCCCAATACAAAAGTTCACCGGAGATGACTTTCCCAATACAAAAGTTCACCGGAGATGACTTTTCCCATACAAAAGTTCACCGGAGATGACTTTTCCCATACAAAAGTTCGCCGGAGATGACTTTTCCCATACAAAAGTTCACCGGAGATGACTTTTCCCATACAAAAGTTCACCGGAGATGACTTTCCCAATACAAAAGTTCACCGGAGATGACTTTTCCCATACAAAAGTTCACCGGAGATGACTTTTCCCATACAAAAGTTCACCGGGCATGACTTTCCCAATACAAAAGTTCACCGGAGATGACTTTTCCCATACAAAAGTTCACCGGAGATGACTTTCCCAATACAAAAGTTCACCGGAGATGACTTTCCCAATACAAAAGTTCACCGGAGATGACTTTCCCAATACAAAGGTTCACCGGAGATGACTTTCCCAATACAAAAGTTCACCGGAGATGACTTTTCCCATACAAAAGTTCACCGGAGATGACTTTCCCAATACAAAAGTTCACCGGAGATGACTTTTCCCATACAAAAGTTCACCGGAGATGACTTTCCCAATACAAAAGTTCACCGGAGATGACTTTCCCAATATAAAAGTTCACCGGAGATGACTTTTCCCATACAAAAGTTCACCGGAGATGACTTTTCCCATACAAAAGTTCACCGGAGATGACTTTTCCCATACAAAAGTTCACCGGAGATGACTTTCCCAATACAAAAGTTCACCGGAGATGACTTTTCCCATACAAAAGTTCACCGGAGATGACTTTCCCAATACAAAAGTTCACCGGAGATGACTTTTCCCATACAAAAGTTCACCGGAGATGACTTTCCCAATACAAAAGTTCACCGGAGATGACTTTCCCAATACAAAAGTTCACCGCAGATGACTTTCCCAATACAAAAGTTCACCGGGCATGACTTTCCCAATACAAAAGTTCACCGGGCATGACTTTCCCAATACAAAAGTTCACCGGAGATGACTTTCCCAATACAAAAGTTCACCGGGCATGACTTTTCCAATATAAAAGTTCACCGGAGATGACTTTCCCAATACAAAAGTTCACCGGGCATGACTTTCCCAATACAATAGTTCACCGGGCATGACTTTCCCAATACAAAAGTTCACCGGGCATGACTTTCCCAATACAAAAGTTCACCGGAGATGACTTTCCCAATACAAAAGTTCACCGGGCATGACTTTTCCAATATAAAAGTTCACCGGGCATGACTTTCCCAATACAATAGTTCACCGGAGATGACTTTTCCCATACAAAAGTTCACCGGAGATGACTTTCCCAATACAAAAGTTCACCGGAGATGACTTTCCCAATACAAAAGTTCACCGGAGATGACTTTTCCCATACAAAAGTTCACCGGAGATGACTTTCCCAATACTAAAGTTCACGGGAGATGACTTTCCCAATACAAAAGTTCACCGGAGATGACTTTCCCAATACAAAAGTTCACCGGAGATGACTTTTCCCATACAAAAGTTCACCGGGCATGACTTTCCCAATACAAAAGTTCACCGGAGATGACTTTTCCAATACAAAAGTTCACCGGAGATGACTTTTCCCATACAAAAGTTCACCGGGCATGACTTTCCCAATACAAAAGTTCACCGGAGATGACTTTCCCAATACAAAAGTTCACCGGAGATGACTTTTCCCATACAAAAGTTCACCGGAGATGACTTTTCCCATACAAAAGTTCACCGGGCATGACTTTCCCAATACAAAAGTTCACCGGAGATGACTTTCCCAATACAAAAGTTCACCGGAGATGACTTTTCCCATACAAAAGTTCACCGGAGATGACTTTCCCAATACAAAAGTTCACCGGAGATGACTTTCCCAATACAAAAGTTCACCGGAGATGACTTTCCCAATACAAAAGTTCACCGGAGATGACTTTTCCCATACAAAAGTTCACCGGAGATGACTTTCCCAATACAAAAGTTCACCGGAGATGACTTTCCCAATACAAAAGTTCACCGGAGATGACTTTTCCCATACAAAAGTTCACCGGAGATGACTTTCCCAATACAAAAGTTCACCGGAGATGACTTTCCCAATACAAAAGTTCATCGGGCATGACTTTTCCAATACAAAAGTTCACCGGAGATGACTTTTCCCATACAAAAGTTCACCGAAGATGACTTTCCCAATACAAAAGTTCACCGGAGATGACTTTCCCAATACAAAAGTTCACCGGAGATGACTTTTCCCATACAAAAGTTCACCGGAGATGACTTTTCCCATACAAAAGTTCACCGGAGATGACTTTCCCAATACAAAAGTTCACCGGAGATGACTTTTCCCATAAAAAAGTTCACCGGAGATGACTTTCCCAATACAAAAGTTCACCGGGCATGACTTTCCCAATACAAAAGTTCACCGGAGATGACTTTCCCAATACAAAAGTTCACCGGAGATGACTTTTCCCATACAAAAGTTCACCGGAGATGACTTTCCCAATACTAAAGTTCACGGGAGATGACTTTCCCAATACAAAAGTTCACCGGAGATGACTTTCCCAATACAAAAGTTCACCGGAGATGACTTTTCCCATACAAAAGTTCACCGGGCATGACTTTCCCAATACAAAAGTTCACCGGAGATGACTTTCCCAATACAAAAGTTCACCGGAGATGACTTTTCCCATACAAAAGTTCACCGGAGATGACTTTCCCAATACAAAAGTTCACCGGAGATGACTTTCCCAATACAAAAGTTCACCGGAGATGACTTTCCCAATACAAAAGTTCACCGGAGATGACTTTTCCCATACAAAAGTTCACCGGAGATGACTTTCCCAATACAAAAGTTCACCGGAGATGACTTTCCCAATACAAAAGTTCACCGGAGATGACTTTCCCAATACAAAAGTTCACCGGAGATGACTTTCCCAATACAAAAGTTCACCGGAGATGACTTTCCCAATACAAAAGTTCACCGGAGATGACTTTTCCCATACAAAAGTTCACCGGGCATGACTTTCCCAATACAAAAGTTCACCGGAGATGACTTTCCCAATACAAAAGTTCACCGGGCATGACTTTCCCAATACAAAAGTTCACCGGGCATGACTTTCCCAATACAAAAGTTCACCGGAGATGACTTTCCCATACAAAAGTTCACCGGAGATGACTTTTCCCATACAAAAGTTCACCGGAGATGACTTTTCCCATACAAAAGTTCACCGGAGATGACTTTTCCCATACAAAAGTTCACCGGAGATGACTTTCCCAATACAAAAGTTCACCGGAGATGACTTTCCCAATACAAAAGTTCACCGGAGATGACTTTTCCCATACAAAAGTTCACCGGAGATGACTTTTCCCATACAAAAGTTCACCGGAGATGACTTTCCCAATACAAAAGTTCACCGGAGATGACTTTCCCAATACAAAAGTTCACCGGAGATGACTTTTCCCATACAAAAGTTCACCGGAGATGACTTTCCCAATACAAAAGTTCACCGGAGATGACTTTCCCAATACAAAAGTTCACCGGAGATGACTTTCCCAATACAAAAGTTCACCGGAGATGACTTTCCCAATACAAAAGTTCACCGGAGATGACTTTCCCAATATAAAAGTTCACCGGAGATGACTTTCCCAATACAAAAGTTCACCGGAGATGACTTTTCCCATACAAAAGTTCACCGGAGATGACTTTCCCAATACAAAAGTTCACCGGAGATGACTTTCCCAATACAAAAGTTCACCGGAGATGACTTTTCCCATACAAAAGTTCACCGGAGATGACTTTTCCCATACAAAAGTTCACCGGAGATGACTTTCCCAATACAAAAGTTCACCGGAGATGACTTTTCCCATACAAAAGTTCACCGGGCATGACTTTCCCAATACAAAAGTTCACCGGAGATGACTTTTCCCATACAAAAGTTCACCGGAGATGACTTTCCCAATACAAAAGTTCACCGGAGATGACTTTCCCAATACAAAAGTTCACCGGAGATGACTTTTCCCATACAAAAGTTCACCGGAGATGACTTTCCCAATACAAAAGTTCACCGGAGATGACTTTCCCAATACAAAAGTTCACCGGAGATGACTTTCCCAATACAAAAGTTCACCGGAGATGACTTTTCCCATACAAAAGTTCACCGGAGATGACTTTTCCCATACAAAAGTTCACCGGAGATGACTTTTCCCATACAAAAGTTCACCGGAGATGACTTTTCCCATACAAAAGTTCACCGGAGATGACTTTCCCAATACAAAAGTTCACCGGAGATGACTTTTCCCATACAAAAGTTCACCGGAGATGACTTTCCCAATACAAAAGTTCACCGGGCACGACTTTCCCAATACAAAAGTTCACCGGAGATGACTTTCCCAATACAAAAGTTCACCGGGCATGACTTTCCCAATACAAAAGTTCACCGGGCATGACTTTCCCAATACAAAAGTTCACCGGAGATGACTTTTCCCATACAAAAGTTCACCGGAGATGACTTTCCCAATACAAAAGTTCACCGGAGATGACTTTCCCAATACAAAAGTTTACCGGAGATGACTTTTCCCATACAAAAGTTCACCGGAGATGACTTTCCCAATACAAAAGTTCACCGGAGATGACTTTCCCAATACAAAAGTTCACCGGAGATGACTTTTCCCATACAAAAGTTCACCGGAGATGACTTTTCCCATACAAAAGTTCACCGGAGATGACTTTCCCAATTCAAAAGTTTACCGGAGATGACTTTTCCCATACAAAAGTTCACCGGAGATGACTTTCCCAATACAAAAGTTCACCGGAGATGACTTTCCCAATACAAAAGTTCACCGGAGATGACTTTCCCAATACAAAAGTTCACCGGATATGACTTTCCCAATATAAAAGTTCACCGGAGATGACTTTCCCAATACAAAAGTTCACCGGAGATGACTTTTCCCATACAAAAGTTCACCGGAGATGACTTTCCCAATACAAAAGTTCACCGGAGATGACTTTCCCAATACAAAAGTTCACCGGAGATGACTTTTCCCATACAAAAGTTCACCGGAGATGACTTTTCCCATACAAAAGTTCACCGGAGATGACTTTCCCAATACAAAAGTTCATCGGAGATGACCTTTCCCATACAAAAGTTCACCGGGCATGACTTTCCCAATACAAAAGTTCACCGGAGATGACTTTCCCAATACAAAAGTTCACCGGAGATGACTTTTCCCATACAAAAGTTCACCGGAGATGACTTTTCCCATACAAAAGTTCACTGGAGATGACTTTCCCAATACAAAAGTTCACCGGAGATGACTTTCCCAATACAAAAGTTCACCGGAGATGACTTTCCCAATATAAAAGTTCACCGGAGATGACTTTCCCAATACAAAAGTTCACCGGAGATGACTTTCCCAATACAAAAGTTCACCGGAGATGACTTTTCCCATACAAAAGTTCACCGGAGATGACTTTTCCCATACAAAAGTTCACCGGAGATGACTTTTCCCATACAAAAGTTCACCGGAGATGACTTTCCCAATACAAAAGTTCACCGGAGATGACTTTCCCAATACAAAAGTTCACCGGAGATGACTTTCCCAATACAAAAGTTCACCGGAGATGACTTTTCCCATACAAAAGTTCACCGGAGATGACTTTTCCCATACAAAAGTTCACCGGAGATGACTTTTCCCATACAAAAGTTCACCGGAGATGACTTTTCCCATACAAAAGTTCACCGGAGATGACTTTCCCAATACAAAAGTTCACCGGAGATGACTTTTCCCATACAAAAGTTCACCGGAGATGACTTTTCCCATACAAAAGTTCACCGGGCATGACTTTCCCAATACAAAAGTTCACCGGAGATGACTTTTCCCATACAAAAGTTCACCGGAGATGACTTTCCCAATACAAAAGTTCACCGGAGATGACTTTCCCAATACAAAAGTTCACCGGAGATGACTTTCCCAATACAAAAGTTCACCGGTGATGACTTTCCCAATACAAAAGTTCACCGGGCATGACTTTCCCAATACAAAAGTTCACCGGAGATGACTTTTCCCATACAAAAGTTCACGGGAGATGACTTTCCCAATACAAAAGTTCACCGGAGATGACTTTTCCCATACAAAAGTTCACCGGAGATGACTTTCCCAATACAAAAGTTCACCGGAGATGACTTTCCCAATACAAAAGTTCACCGGAGATGACTTTCCCAATACAAAAGTTCACCGGGCATGACTTTCCCAATACAAAAGTTCACCGGGCATGACTTTCCCAATACAAAAGTTCACCGGAGATGACTTTCCCAATACAAAAGTTCACCGGAGATGACTTTTCCCATACAAAAGTTCACCGGAGATGACTTTCCCAATACAAAAGTTCACCGGAGATGACTTTTCCCATACAAAAGTTCACCGGAGATGACTTTCCCAATACAAAAGTTCACCGGAGATGACTTTTCCCATACAAAAGTTCACCGGAGATGACTTTCCCAATACAAAAGTTCACCGGAGATGACTTTTCCCATACAAAAGTTCACCGGAGATGACTTTCCCAATACAAAAGTTCACCGGAGATGACTTTCCCAATACAAAAGTTCACCGGAGATGACTTTCCCAATACAAAAGTTCACCGGAGATGACTTTCCCAATACAAAAGTTCACCGGAGATGACTTTTCCCATACAAAAGTTCACCGGAGATGACTTTCCCAATACAAAAGTTCACCGGAGATGACTTTTCCCATACAAAAGTTCACCGGAGATGCCTTTCCCAATACAAAAGTTCACCGGTGATGACTTTCCCAATACAAAAGTTCACCGGGCATGACTTTCCCAATACAAAAGTTCACCGGGCATGACTTTCCCAATACAATAGTTCACCGGGCATGACTTTCCCAATACAAAAGTTCACCGGGCATGACTTTTCCAATATAAAAGTTCACCGGAGATGACTTTCCCAATACAAAAGTTCACCGGGCATGACTTTCCCAATACAAAAGTTCACCGGGCATGACTTTCCCAATACAAAAGTTCACCGGGCATGACTTTCCCAAAACAAAAGTTCACCGGGCATGACTTTCCCAATACAAAAGTTCACCGGGCATGACTTTCCCAATACAATAGTTCACCGGGCATGACTTTCCCAATACAAAAGTTCACCGGAGATGACTTTCCCAATACAAAAGTTCACCGGGCATGACTTTCCCAATACAAAAGTTCACCGGGCATGACTTTCCCAATACAATAGTTCACCGGGCATGACTTTCCCAATACAAAAGTTCACCGGAGATGACTTTCCCAATACAAAAGTTCACCGGAGATGACTTTTCCCATACAAAAGTTCACCGGAGATGACTTTTCCCATACAAAAGTTCACCGGAGATGACTTTCCCAATACAAAAGTTCACCGGAGATGACTTTCCCAATACAAAAGTTCACCGGAGATGACTTTCCCAATACAAAAGTTCACCGGAGATGACTTTCCCAATACAAAAGTTCATCGGAGATGACTTTTCCCATACAAAAGTTCACCGGAGATGACTTTTCCCATACAAAAGTTCACCGGAGATGACTTTTCCCATACAAAAGTTCACCGGAGATGACTTTCCCAATACAAAAGTTCACCGGAGATGACTTTCCCAATACAAAAGTTCACCGGAGATGACTTTCCCAATACAAAAGTTCACCGGGCATGACTTTCCCAATACAAAAGTTCACCGGGCATGACTTTCCCAATACAAAAGTTCACCGGGCATGACTTTCCCAATACAAAAGTTCATCGGAGATGACTTTCCCAATACAAAAGTTCACCGGAGATGACTTTTCCCATACAAAAGTTCACCGGAGATGACTTTCCCAATACAAAAGTTCACCGGAGATGACTTTCCCAATACAAAAGTTCATCGGAGATGACTTTTCCCATACAAAAGTTCACCGGAGATGACTTTTCCCATACAAAAGTTCACCGGAGATGACTTTTCCCATACAAAAGTTCACCGGAGATGACTTTCCCAATACATAAGTTCACCGGAGATGACTTTCCCAATACAAAAGTTCACCGGAGATGACTTTCCCAATACAAAAGTTCACCGGGCATGACTTTCCCAATACAAAAGTTCACCGGAGATGACTTTCCCAATACAAAAGTTCACCGGAGATGACTTTTCCCATACAAAAGTTCACCGGAGATGACTTTCCCAATACAAAAGTTCACCGGAGATGACTTTCCCAATACAAAAGTTCACCGGAGATGACTTTTCCCATACAAAAGTTCACCGGAGATGACTTTTCCCATACAAAAGTTCACCGGAGATGACTTTCCCAATACAAAAGTTCACCGGAGATGACTTTCCCAATACATAAGTTCACCGGAGATGACTTTCCCAATACAAAAGTTCACCGGGCATGACTTTCCCAATACAAAAGTTCACCGGAGATGACTTTCCCAATACAAAAGTTCACCGGAGATGACTTTCCCAATACAAAAGTTCACCGGGCATGACTTTCCCAATACAAAAGTTCACCGGGCATGACTTTCCCAATACAATAGTTCACCGGGCATGACTTTCCCAATACAAAAGTTCACCGGAGATGACTTTCCCAATACAAAAGTTCACCGGGCATGACTTTCCCAATACAAAAGTTCACCGGGCATGACTTTCCCAATACAATAGTTCACCGGGCATGACTTTCCCAATACAAAAGTTCACCGGAGATGACTTTCCCAATACAAAAGTTCACCGGAGATGACTTTTCCCATACAAAAGTTCACCGGAGATGACTTTTCCCATACAAAAGTTCACCGGAGATGACTTTCCCAATACAAAAGTTCACCGGAGATGACTTTCCCAATACAAAAGTTCACCGGAGATGACTTTCCCAATACAAAAGTTCACCGGAGATGACTTTCCCAATACAAAAGTTCATCGGAGATGACTTTTCCCATACAAAAGTTCACCGGAGATGACTTTTCCCATACAAAAGTTCACCGGAGATGACTTTTCCCATACAAAAGTTCACCGGAGATGACTTTCCCAATACAAAAGTTCACCGGAGATGACTTTCCCAATACAAAAGTTCACCGGAGATGACTTTCCCAATACAAAAGTTCACCGGGCATGACTTTCCCAATACAAAAGTTCACCGGGCATGACTTTCCCAATACAAAAGTTCACCGGGCATGACTTTTCCCATACAAAAGTTCACCGGAGATGACATTCCCAATACAAAAGTTCACCGGAGATGACTTTTCCCATACAAAAGTTCACCGGAGATGACTTTCCCAATACAAAAGTTCACCGGAGATGACTTTTCCCATACAAAAGTTCACCGGAGATGACTTTCCCAATACAAAAGTTCACCGGAGATGACTTTCCCAATACAAAAGTTCACCGGAGATGACTTTCCCAATACAAAAGTTCACCGGAGATGACTTTCCCAATACAAAAGTTCACCGGAGATGACTTTTCCCATACAAAAGTTCACCGGAGATGACTTTCCCAATACAAAAGTTCACCGGAGATGACTTTTCCCATACAAAAGTTCACCGGAGATGCCTTTCCCAATACAAAAGTTCACCGGTGATGACTTTCCCAATACAAAAGTTCACCGGGCATGACTTTCCCAATACAAAAGTTCACCGGGCATGACTTTCCCAATACAATAGTTCACCGGGCATGACTTTCCCAATACAAAAGTTCACCGGGCATGACTTTTCCAATATAAAAGTTCACCGGAGATGACTTTCCCAATACAAAAGTTCACCGGGCATGACTTTCCCAATACAAAAGTTCACCGGGCATGACTTTCCCAATACAAAAGTTCACCGGGCATGACTTTCCCAAAACAAAAGTTCACCGGGCATGACTTTCCCAATACAAAAGTTCACCGGGCATGACTTTCCCAATACAATAGTTCACCGGGCATGACTTTCCCAATACAAAAGTTCACCGGAGATGACTTTCCCAATACAAAAGTTCACCGGGCATGACTTTCCCAATACAAAAGTTCACCGGGCATGACTTTCCCAATACAATAGTTCACCGGGCATGACTTTCCCAATACAAAAGTTCACCGGAGATGACTTTCCCAATACAAAAGTTCACCGGAGATGACTTTTCCCATACAAAAGTTCACCGGAGATGACTTTTCCCATACAAAAGTTCACCGGAGATGACTTTCCCAATACAAAAGTTCACCGGAGATGACTTTCCCAATACAAAAGTTCACCGGAGATGACTTTCCCAATACAAAAGTTCACCGGAGATGACTTTCCCAATACAAAAGTTCATCGGAGATGACTTTTCCCATACAAAAGTTCACTGGAGATGACTTTTCCCATACAAAAGTTCACCGGAGATGACTTTTCCCATACAAAAGTTCACCGGAGATGACTTTCCCAATACAAAAGTTCACCGGAGATGACTTTCCCAATACAAAAGTTCACCGGAGATGACTTTCCCAATACAAAAGTTCACCGGGCATGACTTTCCCAATACAAAAGTTCACCGGGCATGACTTTCCCAATACAAAAGTTCACCGGGCATGACTTTCCCAATACAAAAGTTCATCGGAGATGACTTTCCCAATACAAAAGTTCACCGGAGATGACTTTTCCCATACAAAAGTTCACCGGAGATGACTTTCCCAATACAAAAGTTCACCGGAGATGACTTTCCCAATACAAAAGTTCATCGGAGATGACTTTTCCCATACAAAAGTTCACCGGAGATGACTTTTCCCATACAAAAGTTCACCGGAGATGACTTTTCCCATACAAAAGTTCACCGGAGATGACTTTCCCAATACATAAGTTCACCGGAGATGACTTTCCCAATACAAAAGTTCACCGGAGATGACTTTCCCAATACAAAAGTTCACCGGGCATGACTTTCCCAATACAAAAGTTCACCGGAGATGACTTTCCCAATACAAAAGTTCACCGGAGATGACTTTTCCCATACAAAAGTTCACCGGAGATGACTTTCCCAATACAAAAGTTCACCGGAGATGACTTTCCCAATACAAAAGTTCACCGGAGATGACTTTTCCCATACAAAAGTTCACCGGAGATGACTTTTCCCATACAAAAGTTCACCGGAGATGACTTTCCCAATACAAAAGTTCACCGGAGATGACTTTCCCAATACATAAGTTCACCGGAGATGACTTTCCAATACAAAAGTTCACCGGGCATGACTTTCCCAATACAAAAGTTCACCGGAGATGACTTTCCCAATACAAAAGTTCACCGGAGATGACTTTCCCAATACAAAAGTTCACCGGGCATGACTTTCCCAATACAAAAGTTCACCGGGCATGACTTTCCCAATACAAAAGTTCACCGGAGATGACTTTCCCAATACAAAAGTTCACCGGAGATGACTTTCCCAATACAAAAGTTCACCGGAGATTACTTTTCCCATACAAAAGTTCACCGGAGATGACTTTCCCAATACAAAAGTTCACCGGAGATGACTTTCCCAATACAAAAGTTCACCGGAGATGACTTTTCCCATACAAAAGTTCACCGGAGATGACTTTCCCAATACAAAAGTTCACCGGAGATGACTTTCCCAATACAAAAGTTCACCGGAGATGACTTTTCCCATACAAAAGTTCACCGGAGATGACTTTTCCCATACAAAAGTTCACCGGAGATGACTTTCCCAATACAAAAGTTCACCGGAGATGACTTTTCCCATACAAAAGTTCACCGGAGATGACTTTCCCAATACAAAAGTTCACCGGAGATGACTTTCCCAATACAAAAGTTCACCGGAGATGACTTTCCCAATATAAAAGTTCACCGGAGATGACTTTTCCCATACAAAAGTTCACCGGAGATGACTTTCCCAATACAAAAGTTCACCGGAGATGACTTTCCCAATACAAAAGTTCATCGGAGATGACTTTTCCCATACAAAAGTTCACCGGAGATGACTTTTCCCATACAAAAGTTCACCGGAGATGACTTTCCCAATATAAAAGTTCACCGGGCATGACTTTCCCAATACAAAAGTTCACCGGGCATGACTTTCCCAATACAAAAGTTCACCGGAGATGACTTTCCCATACAAAAGTTCACCGGAGATGACTTTTCCCATACAAAAGTTCACCGGAGATGACTTTTCCCATACAAAAGTTCACCGGAGATGACTTTTCCCATACAAAAGTTCACCGGAGATGACTTTCCCACCAATACAAAAGTTCACCGGAGATGACTTTTCCCATACAAAAGTTCACCGGAGATGACTTTCCCAATACAAAAGTTCACCGGAGATGACTTTCCCAATACAAAAGTTCACCGGAGATGACTTTTCCCATACAAAAGTTCACCGGAGATGACTTTCCCAATACAAAAGTTCACCGGAGATGACTTTCCCAATACAAAAGTTCACCGGAGATGACTTTCCCAATACAAAAGTTCACCGGAGATGACTTTCCAATACAAAAGTTCACCGGAGATGACTTTCCCAATACAAAAGTTCACCGGAGATGACTTTCCCAATACAAAAGTTCACCGGAGATGACTTTTCCCATACAAAAGTTCACCGGAGATGACTTTTCCCATACAAAAGTTCACCGGAGATGACTTTCCCAATACAAAAGTTCACCGGAGATGACTTTCCCAATACAAAAGTTCACCGGAGATGACTTTTCCCATACAAAAGTTCACCGGAGATGACTTTCCCAATACAAAAGTTCACCGGAGATGACTTTCCCAATACATAAGTTCACCGGAGATGACTTTCCCAATACAAAAGTTCACCGGAGATGACTTTCCCAATACAAAAGTTCACCGGGCATGACTTTCCCAATACAAAAGTTCACCGGGCATGACTTTCCCAATACAAAAGTTCACCGGAGATGACTTTTCCCATACAAAAGTTCACCGGAGATGACTTTCCCAATACAAAAGTTCACCGGAGATGACTTTCCCAATACAAAAGTTCACCGGAGATGACTTTCCCAATACAAAAGTTCACCGGAGATGACTTTCCCAATACAAAAGTTCACCGGAGATGACTTTTCCCATACAAAAGTTCACCGGAGATGACTTTTCCCATACAAAAGTTCACCGGAGATGACTTTCCAATACAAAAGTTCACCGGAGATGACTTTTCCCATACAAAAGTTCACCGGAGATGACTTTCCCAATACAAAAGTTCACCGGAGAAGACTTTTCCCATACAAAAGTTCACCGGAGATGACTTTCCCAATACAAAAGTTCACCGGAGATGACTTTTCCCATACAAAAGTTCACCGAGATGACTTTCCCAATACAAAAGTTCACCGGAGATGACTTTCCCAATACAAAAGTTCACCGGAGATGACTTTTCCCATACAAAAGTTCACCGGAGATGACTTTCCCAATACAAAAGTTCACCGGAGATGACTTTTCCCATACAAAAGTTTACCGGAGATGACTTTCCCAATACAAAAGTTCACCGGAGATGACTTTCCCAATACAAAAGTTCACCGGAGATGACTTTCCCAATACAAAAGTTCACCGAAGATGACTTTTCCCATACAAAAGTTCACCGGAGATGACTTTCCCCAATACAAAAGTTCACCGGAGATGACTTTCCCAATACAAAAGTTCACCGGAGATGACTTTCCCAATACAAAAGTTCACCGGAGATGACTTTCCCAATACAAAAGTTCACCGGAGATGACTTTCCCAATACAAAAGTTCACCGGAGATGACTTTCCCAATACAAAAGTTCACCGGAGATGACTTTCCCAATACAAAAGTTCACCGGAGATGACTTTTCCCATACAAAAGTTCACCGGAGATGACTTTTCCCATACAAAAGTTCACCGGAGATGACTTTCCCAATACAAAAGTTCACCGGAGATGACTTTTCCCATACAAAAGTTCACCGGAGATGACTTTCCCAATACAAAAGTTCACCGGAGATGACTTTCCCAATACAAAAGTTCACCGGAGATGACTTTCCCAATACAAAAGTTCACCGGAGATGACTTTTCCAATATAAAAGTTCACCGGAGATGTCTTTCCCAATACAAAAGTTCACCGGGCATGACTTTCCCAATACAAAAGTTCACCGGGCATGACTTTCCCAATACAAAAGTTCACCGGGCATGACTTTCCCAATACAATAGTTCACCGGAGATGACTTTCCCAATACAAAAGTTCACCGGAGATGACTTTCCCAATACAAAAATTCACCGGAGATGACTTTTCCCATACAAAAGTTCACCGGAGATGACTTTCCCAATACAAAAGTTCACCGGAGATGACTTTCCCAATACAAAAGTTCACCGTAGATGACTTTCCCAATACAAAAGTTCACCGGAGATGACTTTTCCCATACAAAAGTTCACCGGAGATGACTTTTCCCATACAAAAGTTCACCGGAGATGACTTTCCCAATACAAAAGTTCACCGGAGATGACTTTTCCCATACAAAAGTTCACCGGAGATGACTTTCCCAATACAAAAGTTCACCGGAGATGACTTTTCCCATACAAAAGTTCACCGGAGATGACTTTCCCAATACAAAAGTTCACCGGAGATGACTTTTGCCATACAAAAGTTCACCGGAGATGACTTTCCCAATACAAAAGTTCACCGGAGATGACTTTTCCCATACAAAAGTTCACCGGAGATGACTTTCCCAATACAAAAGTTCACCGGAGATGACTTTCCCAATACAAAAGTTCACCGGAGATGACTTTCCAAATACAAAAGTTCACCGGGCATGACTTTCCCAATACAAAAGTTCACCGGAGATGACTTTCCCAATACAAAAGTTCACCGGAGATGACTTTCCTAATACAAAAGTTCACCGGAGATGACTTTCCCAATACAAAAGTTCACCGGAGATGACTTTCCCAATACAAAAGTTCACCGGGCATGACTTTCCCAATACAAAAGTTCACCGGGCATGACTCTCCCAATACAAAAGTTCACCGGAGATGACTTTTCCCATACAAAAGTTCACCGGAGATGACTTTCCCAATACAAAAGTTCACCGGAGATGACTTTCCCAATACAAAAGTTCACCGGAGATGACTTTCCCAATACAAAAGTTCACCGGAGATGACTTTCCCAATACAAAAGTTCACCGGAGATGACTTTCCCAATACAAAAGTTCACCGGAGATGACTTTCCCAATACAAAAGTTCACCGGGCATGACTTTCCCAATACAAAAGTTCACCGGAGATGACTTTCCCAATACAAAAGTTCACCGGAGATGACTTTCCCAATACAAAAGTTCACCGGAGATGACTTTTCCCATACAAAAGTTCACCGGAGATGACTTTCCCAATACAAAAGTTCACCGGAGATGACTTTTCCCATACAAAAGTTCACCGGAGATGACTTTCCCAATACAAAAGTTCACCGGAGATGACTTTTCCCATACAAAAGTTCACCGGAGATGACTTTTCCCATACAAAAGTTCACCGGAGATGACTTTCCCAATACAAAAGTTCACCGGAGATGACTTTCCCAATACAAAAGTTCACCGGAGATGACTTTCCCAATACAAAAGTTCACCGGAGATGACTTTCCCAATACAAAAGTTCACCGGAGATGACTTTTCCCATACAAAAGTTCACCGGAGATGACTTTCCCAATACAAAAGTTCACCGGAGATGACTTTTCCCATACAAAAGTTCACCGGAGATGACTTTCCCAATACAAAAGTTCACCGGAGATGACTTTCCCAATATAAAAGTTCACCGGAGATGACTTTTCCCATACAAAAGTTCACCGGAGATGACTTTTCCCATACAAAAGTTCACCGGAGATGACTTTTCCCATACAAAAGTTCACCGGAGATGACTTTCCCAATACAAAAGTTCACCGGAGATGACTTTCCCAATACAAAAGTTCACCGGAGATGACTTTCCCAATACAAAAGTTCACCGGAGATGACTTTTCCCATACAAAAGTTCACCGGAGATGACTTTTCCCATACAAAAGTTCACCGGAGATGACTTTCCCAATACAAAAGTTCACCGGAGATGACTTTCCCAATACAAAAGTTCACCGGAGATGACTTTCCTAATACAAAAGTTCACCGGAGATGACTTTTCCCATACAAAAGTTCACCGGAGATGACTTTTCCCATACAAAAGTTCACCGGAGATGACTTTTCCCATACAAAAGTTCACCGTAGATGACTTTTCCCATACAAAAGTTCACCGGAGATGACTTTCCCAATACAAAAGTTCACCGGAGATGACTTTTCCCATACAAAAGTTCACCGGAGATGACTTTCCCAATACAAAAGTTCACCGGAGATGACTTTCCCAATACAAAAGTTCACCGGGCATGACTTTCCCAATACAAAAGTTCACCGGAGATGACTTTCCCAATACAAAAGTTCACCGGGCATGACTTTCCCAAAACAAAAGTTCACCGGGCATGACTTTCCCAATACAAAAGTTCACCGGAGATGACTTTTCCCATACAAAAGTTCACCGGAGATGACTTTCCCAATACAAAAGTTCACCGGAGATGACTTTCCCAATACAAAAGTTCACCGGAGATGACTTTTCCCATACAAAAGTTCACCGGAGATGACTTTTCCCATACAAAAGTTCACCGGAGATGACTTTCCCAATACAAAAGTTCACCGGAGATGACTTTCCCAATACAAAAGTTCACCGGAGATGACTTTTCCCATACAAAAGTTCACCGGAGATGACTTTCCCAATACAAAAGTTCACCGGAGATGACTTTCCCAATACAAAAGTTCACCGGAGATGACTTTCCCAATACAAAAGTTCACCGGAGATGACTTTCCCAATACAAAAGTTCACCGGGCATGACTTTCCCAATACAAAATTTCACCGGGCATGACTTTCCCAGTACAAAAGTTCACCGGAGATGACTTTTCCCATACAAAAGTTCACCGGAGATGACTTTTCCCATACAAAAGTTCACCGGAGATGACTTTCCCAATACAAAAGTTCACCGGAGATGACTTTCCCAATACAAAAGTTCACCGGAGATGACTTTCCCAATACAAAAGTTCACCGGAGATGACTTTCCCAATATAAAAGTTCACCGGAGATGACTTTTCCCATACAAAAGTTCACCGGAGATGACTTTCCCAATACAAAAGTTCACCGGAGATGACTTTCCCAATACAAAAGTTCACCGGAGATGACTTTCCCAATACAAAAGTTCACCGGAGATGACTTTCCCAATACAAAAGTTCACCGGAGATGACTTTTCCCATACAAAAGTTCACCGAAGATGACTTTTCCCATACAAAAGTTCACCGGGCATGACTTTCCCAATACAAAAGTTCACCGGAGATGACTTTTCCCATACAAAAGTTCACCGGAGATGACTTTTCCCATACAAAAGTTCACCGGAGATGACTTTCCCAATACAAAAGTTCACCGGAGATGACTTTTCCCATACAAAAGTTCACCGGAGATGACTTTTCCCATACAAAAGTTCACCGGAGATGACTTTCCCAATACAAAAGTTCACCGGAGATGACTTTCCCAATACAAAAGTTCACCGGAGATGACTTTCCCAATACAAAAGTTCACCGGAGATGACTTTCCCAATACAAAAGTTCACCGGAGATGACTTTTCCCATACAAAAGTTCACCGGAGATGACTTTCCCAATACAAAAGTTCACCGGAGATGACTTTTCCCATACAAAAGTTCACCGGAGATGACTTTCCCAATACAAAAGTTCACCGGAGATGACTTTCCCAATACAAAAGTTCACCGGAGATGACTTTTCCCATACAAAAGTTCACCGGAGATGACTTTTCCCATACAAAAGTTCACCGGAGATGACTTTCCCAATACAAAAGTTCACCGGAGATGACTTTCCCAATACAAAAGTTCACCGGAGATGACTTTTCCCATACAAAAGTTCACCGGAGATGACTTTCCCAATACAAAAGTTCACCGGAGATGACTTTTCCCATACAAAAGTTCACCGGAGATGACTTTCCCAATACAAAAGTTCACCGGAGATGACTTTTCCCATACAAAAGTTCACCGGAGATGACTTTCCCAATACAAAAGTTCACCGGAGATGACTTTTCCCATACAAAAGTTCACCGGAGATGACTTTTCCCATACAAAAGTTCACCGGAGATGACTTTCCCAATACAAAAGTTCACCGGAGATGACTTTCCCAATACAAAAGTTCACCGGAGATGACTTTCCCAATACAAAAGTTCACCGGAGATGACTTTCCCAATACAAAAGTTCACCGGAGATGACTTTTCCCATACAAAAGTTCACCGGAGATGACTTTCCCAATACAAAAGTTCACCGGAGATGACTTTTCCCATACAAAAGTTCACCGGAGATGACTTTCCCAATACAAAAGTTCACCGGAGATGACTTTCCCAATATAAAAGTTCACCGGAGATGACTTTTCCCATACAAAAGTTCACCGGAGATGACTTTTCCCATACAAAAGTTCACCGGAGATGACTTTTCCCATACAAAAGTTCACCGGAGATGACTTTCCCAATACAAAAGTTCACCGGAGATGACTTTCCCAATACAAAAGTTCACCGGAGATGACTTTCCCAATACAAAAGTTCACCGGAGATGACTTTTCCCATACAAAAGTTCACCGGAGATGACTTTTCCCATACAAAAGTTCACCGGAGATGACTTTCCCAATACAAAAGTTCACCGGAGATGACTTTCCCAATACAAAAGTTCACCGGAGATGACTTTCCCAATATAAAAGTTCACCGGAGATGACTTTTCCCATACAAAAGTTCACCGGAGATGACTTTCCCAATACAAAAGTTCACCGGAGATGACTTTCCCAATACAAAAGTTCACCGGGCATGACTTTCCCAATACAAAAGTTCACCGGAGATGACTTTCCCAATACAAAAGTTCACCGGGCATGACTTTCCCAAAACAAAAGTTCACTGGGCATGACTTTCCCAATACAAAAGTTCACCGGAGATGACTTTTCCCATACAAAAGTTCACCGGAGATGACTTTCCCAATACAAAAGTTCACCGGAGATGACTTTCCCAATACAAAAGTTCACCGGAGATGACTTTTCCCATACAAAAGTTCACCGGAGATGACTTTTCCCATACAAAAGTTCACCGGAGATGACTTTCCCAATACAAAAGTTCACCGGAGATGACTTTCCCAATACAAAAGTTCACCGGAGATGACTTTTCCCATACAAAAGTTCACCGGAGATGACTTTCCCAATACAAAAGTTCACCGGAGATGACTTTCCCAATACAAAAGTTCACCGGAGATGACTTTCCCAATACAAAAGTTCACCGGAGATGACTTTCCCAATACAAAAGTTCACCGGGCATGACTTTCCCAATACAAAATTTCACCGGGCATGACTTTCCCAGTACAAAAGTTCACCGGAGATGACTTTTCCCATACAAAAGTTCACCGGAGATGACTTTTCCCATACAAAAGTTCACCGGAGATGACTTTCCCAATACAAAAGTTCACCGGAGATGACTTTCCCAATACAAAAGTTCACCGGAGATGACTTTCCCAATACAAAAGTTCACCGGAGATGACTTTCCCAATATAAAAGTTCACCGGAGATGACTTTTCCCATACAAAAGTTCACCGGAGATGACTTTCCCAATACAAAAGTTCACCGGAGATGACTTTCCCAATACAAAAGTTCACCGGAGATGACTTTCCCAATACAAAAGTTCACCGGAGATGACTTTCCCAATACAAAAGTTCACCGGAGATGACTTTTCCCATACAAAAGTTCACCGAAGATGACTTTTCCATACAAAAGTTCACCGGGCATGACTTTCCCAATACAAAAGTTCACCGGAGATGACTTTTCCCATACAAAAGTTCACCGGAGATGACTTTTCCCATACAAAAGTTCACCGGAGATGACTTTCCCAATACAAAAGTTCACCGGAGATGACTTTTCCCATACAAAAGTTCACCGGAGATGACTTTTCCCATACAAAAGTTCACCGGAGATGACTTTCCCAATACAAAAGTTCACCGGAGATGACTTTCCCAATACAAAAGTTCACCGGAGATGACTTTCCCAATACAAAAGTTCACCGGAGATGACTTTCCCAATACAAAAGTTCACCGGAGATGACTTTTCCCATACAAAAGTTCACCGGAGATGACTTTCCCAATACAAAAGTTCACCGGAGATGACTTTTCCCATACAAAAGTTCACCGGAGATGACTTTCCCAATACAAAAGTTCACCGGAGATGACTTTCCCAATATAAAAGTTCACCGGAGATGACTTTTCCCATACAAAAGTTCACCGGAGATGACTTTTCCCATACAAAAGTTCACCGGAGATGACTTTTCCCATACAAAAGTTCACCGGAGATGACTTTCCCAATACAAAAGTTCACCGGAGATGACTTTTCCCATACAAAAGTTCACCGGAGATGACTTTCCCAATACAAAAGTTCACCGGAGATGACTTTCCCAATACAAAAGTTCACCGGAGATGACTTTTCCCATACAAAAGTTCACCGGAGATGACTTTCCCAATACAAAAGTTCACCGGAGATGACTTTCCCAATATAAAAGTTCACCGGAGATGACTTTTCCCATACAAAAGTTCACCGGAGATGACTTTCCCAATACAAAAGTTCACCGGAGATGACTTTCCCAATACAAAAGTTCACCGGAGATGACTTTTCCCATACAAAAGTTCACCGGGCATGACTTTCCCAATACAAAAGTTCACCGGAGATGACTTTTCCCATACAAAAGTTCACCGGAGATGACTTTCCCAATACAAAAGTTCACCGGAGATGACTTTCCCAATACAAAAGTTCACCGGGCATGACTTTCCCAATACAAAAGTTCACCGGAGATGACTTTCCCAATACAAAAGTTCACCGGGCATGACTTTCCCAAAACAAAAGTTCACCGGGCATGACTTTCCCAATACAAAAGTTCACCGGAGATGACTTTTCCCATACAAAAGTTCACCGGAGATGACTTTCCCAAAACAAAAGTTCACCGGAGATGACTTTCCCAATACAAAAGTTCACCGGAGATGACTTTTCCCATACAAAAGTTCACCGGAGATGACTTTTCCCATACAAAAGTTCACCGGAGATGACTTTCCAATACAAAAGTTCACCGGAGATGACTTTCCCAATACAAAAGTTCAGCGGAGATGACTTTTCCCATACAAAAGTTCACCGGAGATGACTTTCCCAATACAAAAGTTCACCGGAGATGACTTTCCCAATACAAAAGTTCACCGGAGATGACTTTCCCAATACAAAAGTTCACCGGAGATGACTTTCCCAATACAAAAGTTCACCGGGCATGACTTTCCCAATACAAAAGTTCACCGGGCATGACTTTCCCAATACAAAAGTTCACCGGAGATGACTTTTCCCATACAAAAGTTCACCGGAGATGACTTTCCCAATACAAAAGTTCACCGGAGATGACTTTCCCAATACAAAAGTTCACCGGAGATGACTTTCCAATACAAAAGTTCACCGGAGATGACTTTCCCAATACAAAAGTTCACCGGAGATGACTTTCCCAATACAAAAGTTCACCGGAGATGACTTTCCCAATACAAAAGTTCACCGGGCATGACTTTCCCAATACAAAAGTTCACCGGAGATGACTTTTCCCATACAAAAGTTCACCGGAGATGACTTTCCCAATACAAAAGTTCACCGGAGATGACTTTTCCCATACAAAAGTTCACCGGAGATGACTTTTCCCATACAAAAGTTCACCGGAGATGACTTTCCCAATACAAAAGTTCACCGGAGATGACTTTCCCAATACAAAGGTTCACCGGAGATGACTTTCCCAATACAAAAGTTCACCGGAGATGACTTTCCCAATACAAAAGTTCACCGGAGATGACTTTCCCAATACAAAAGTTCACCGGAGATGACTTTCCCAATACAAAAGTTCACCGGGCATGACTTTCCCAATACAAAAATTCACCGGAGATGACTTTTCCCATACAAAAGTTCACCGGAGATGACTTTCCCAATACAAAAGTTCACCGGAGATGACTTTTCCCATACAAAAGTTCACCGGAGATGACTTTTCCCATACAAAAGTTCACCGGAGATGACTTTCCCAATACAAAAGTTCACCGGAGATGACTTTCCCAATACAAAATTTCACCGGAGATGACTTTCCCAATACAAAAGTTCACCGGGCATGACTTTCCCAATACAACAGTTCACCGGAGATGACTTTTCCCATACAAAAGTTCACCGGAGATGACTTTCCCAATATAAAAGTTCACCGGAGATGACTTTTCCCATACAAAAGTTCACCGGAGATGACTTTCCCAATACAAAAGTTCACCGGGCATGACTTTCCCAATACAACAGTTCACCGGAGATGACTTTTCCCATACAAAAGTTCACCGGAGATGACTTTCCCAATACAAAAGTTCACCGGAGATGACTTTTCCCATACAAAAGTTCACCGGAGATGACTTTCCCAATACAAAAGTTCACCGGAGATGACTTTTCCCATACAAAAGTTCACCGGAGATGACTTTCCCAATACAAAAGTTCACCGGAGATGACTTTTCCCATACAAAAGTTCACCGGAGATGACTTTCCCAATACAAAAGTTCACCGGCATGACTTTCCCAATACAAAAGTTCACCGGAGATGACTTTTCCCATACAAAAGTTCACCGGAGATGACTTTTCCCATACAAAAGTTCACCGGAGATGACTTTCCCAATACAAAAGTTCACTGGAGATGACTTTCCCAATACAAAAGTTCACCGGAGATGACTTTTCCCATACAAAAGTTCACCGGAGATGACTTTCCCAATACAAAAGTTCACCGGAGATGACTTTCCTAATACAAAAGTTCACCGGGCATGACTTTCCCAATACAAAAGTTCACCGGAGATGACTTTTCCCATACAAAAGTTCACCGGAGATGACTTTTCCCATACAAAAGTTCACCGGAGATGACTTTCCCAATACAAAAGTTCACCGGAGATGACTTTTCCCATACAAAAGTTCACCGGAGATGACTTTCCCAATACTAAAGTTCACCGGAGATGACTTTCCCAATACAAAAGTTCACCGGAGATGACTTTCCCAATACAAAAGTTCACCGGAGATGACTTTCCCAATACAAAAGTTCACCGGAGATGACTTTCCCAATACAAAAGTTCACCGGGCATGACTTTCCCAATACAAAAGTTCACCGGAGATGACTTTTCCCATACAAAAGTTCACCGGAGATGACTTTCCCAATGCAAAAGTTCACCGGAGATGACTTTTCCCATACAAAAGTTCACCGGAGATGACTTTTCCCATACAAAAGTTCACCGGAGATGACTTTCCCAATACAAAAGTTCACCGGAGATGACTTTCCCAATACAAAATTTCACCGGAGATGCCTTTCCCAATACAAAAGTTCACCGGGCATGACTTTCCCAATACAAAAGTTCACCGGGCATGACTTTCCCAATACAACAGTTCACCGGAGATGACTTTTCCCATACAAAAGTTCACCGGAGATGACTTTCCCAATATAAAAGTTCACCGGAGATGACTTTTCCCATACAAAAGTTCACCGGAGATGACTTTCCCAATACAAAAGTTCACCGGGCATGACTTTCCCAATACAACAGTTCACCGGAGATGACTTTTCCCATACAAAAGTTCACCGGAGATGACTTTCCCAATACAAAAGTTCACCGGAGATGACTTTTCCCATACAAAAGTTCACCGGAGATGACTTTCCCAATACAAAAGTTCACCGGAGATGACTTTTCCCATACAAAAGTTCACCGGAGATGACTTTCCCAATACAAAAGTTCACCGGAGATGACTTTTCCCATACAAAAGTTCACCGGAGATGACTTTCCCAATACAAAAGTTCACCGGAGATGACTTTCCCAATACAAAAGTTCACCGGGCATGACTTTCCCAATACAAAAGTTCACCGGAGATGACTTTTCCCATACAAAAGTTCACCGGAGATGACTTTTCCCATACAAAAGTTCACCGGAGATGACTTTCCCAATACAAAAGTTCACCGGAGATGACTTTTCCCATACAAAAGTTCACCGGAGATGACTTTCCCAATACTAAAGTTCACCGGAGATGACTTTTCCCATACAAAAGTTCACCGGAGATGACTTTTCCCATACAAAAGTTCACCGGAGATGACTTTCCCAATACAAAAGTTCACCGGAGATGACTTTTCCCATACAAAAGTTCACCGGAGATGACTTTCCCAATACAAAAGTTCACCGGAGATGACTTTCCCAATACAAAAGTTCACCGGGCATGACTTTTCCCATACAAAAGTTCACCGGGCATGACTTTCCCAATACAAAAGTTCACCGGGCACGACTTTCCCATTACAAAAGTTCACCGGAGATGACTTTCCCAATACAAAAGTTCACCGGAGATGACTTTTCCCATACAAAAGTTCACCGGGCATGACTTTCCCAATACAAAAGTTCACCGGAGATGACTTTCCCAATACAAAAGTTCACCGGAGATGACTTTTCCCATACAAAAGTTCACCGGAGATGACTTTCCCAATACAAAAGTTCACCGGAGATGACTTTTCCCATACAAAAGTTCACCGGAGATGACTTTCCCAATACAAAAGTTCACCGGAGATGACTTTTCCCATACAAAAGTTCACCGGAGATGACTTTCCCAATACAAAAGTTCACCGGAGATGACTTTCCCAATACAAAAGTTCACCGGGCATGACTTTCCCAATACAAAAGTTCACCGGGCACGACTTTCCCATTACAAAAGTTCACCGGAGATGACTTTCCCAATACAAAAGTTCACCGGAGATGACTTTTCCCATACAAAAGTTCACCGGAGATGACTTTCCCAATACAAAAGTTCACCGGAGATGACTTTTCCCATACAAAAGTTCACCGGAGATGACTTTCCCAATACAAAAGTTCACCGGAGATGACTTTCCCAATACAAAAGTTCACCGGAGATGACTTTTCCCATACAAAAGTTCACCGGAGATGACTTTCCCAATACAAAAGTTCACCGGAGATGACTTTCCCAATACAAAAGTTCACCGGAGATGACTTTCCCAATACAAAAGTTCACCGGAGATGACTTTTCCCATACAAAAGTTCACCGGAGATGACTTTCCCAATACAAAAGTTCACCGGGCATGACTTTCCCAATACAAAAGTTCACCGGGCATGACTTTCCCAATACAAAAGTTCACCGGAGATGACTTTTCCCATACAAAAGTTCACCGGAGATGACTTTCCCAATACAAAAGTTCACCGGAGATGACTTTCCCAATACAAAAGTTCACCGGAGATGACTTTCCCAATACAAAAGTTCACCGGAGATGACTTTCCCAATACAAAAGTTCACCGGAGATGACTTTCCCAATACAAAAGTTCACCGGAGATGACTTTCCCAATACAAAAGTACACCGGGCATGACTTTCCCAATACAAAAGTTCACCGGAGATGACTTTTCCCATACAAAAGTTTACCGGAGATGACTTTCCCAATACAAAAGTTCACCGGAGATGACTTTTCCCATACAAAAGTTCACCGGAGATGACTTTCCCAATACAAAAGTTCACCGGAGATGACTTTCCCAATACAAAAGTTCACCGGAGATGACTTTCCCAATACAAAAGTTCACCGGGCATGACTTTCCCAATACAAAAGATGACTTTTCCCATACAAAAGTTCACCGGAGATGACTTTCCCAATACAAAAGTTCACCGGAGATGACTTTCCCAATACAAAAGTTCACCGGAGATGACTTTCCCAATACAAAAGTTCACCGGAGATGACTTTTCCCATACAAAAGTTCACCGGAGATGACTTTCCCAATACAAAAGTTCACCGGAGATGACTTTTCCCATACAGAAGTTCACCGGAGATGACTTTCCCAATACAAAAGTTCACCGGAGATGACTTTTCCCATACAAAAGTTCACCGGAGATGACTTTCCCAATACAAAAGTTCACCGGAGATGACTTTTCCCATACAAAAATTCACCGGAGATGACTTTCCCAATACAAAAGTTCACCGGAGATGACTTTTCCAATATAAAAGTTCACCGGAGATGACTTTCCCAATACAAAAGTTCACCGGGCATGACTTTCCCAATACAAAAGTTCACCGGGCATGACTTTCCCAATACAAAAGTTCACCGGGCATGACTTTCCCAATACAATAGTTCACCGGGCATGACTTTCCCAATACAAAAGTTCACCGGGCATGACTTTTCCAATATAAAAGTTCACCGGAGATGACTTTCCCAATACAAAAGTTCACCGGGCATGACTTTCCCAATACAAAAGTTCACCGGGCATGACTTTCCCAATACAAAAGTTCGCCGGGCATGACTTTCCCAATACAAAAGTTCACCGGAGATGACTTTACCAATACAAAAGTTCACCGGAGATGACTTTTCCCATACAAAAGTTCACCGGAGATGACTTTCCCAATACAAAAGTTCACCGGAGATGACTTTTCCCATACAAAAGTTCACCGGAGATGACTTTTCCCATACAAAAGTTCACCGGAGATGACTTTCCCAATAAAAAAGTTCACCGGAGATGACTTTCTCAATACAAAAGTTCACCGGAGATGACTTTTCCCATACAAAAGTTCACCGGAGATGACTTTCCCAATACAAAAGTTCACCGGAGATGACTTTCCCAATACAAAAGTTCACCGGGCATGACTTTTCCCATACAAAAGTTCACCGGGCATGACTTTCCCAATACAAAAGTTCACCGGGCACGACTTTCCCAATACAAAAGTTCACCGGAGATGACTTTCCCAATACAAAAGTTCACCGGGCATGACTTTCCCAATACAAAAGTTCACCGGGCATGACTTTCCCAATACAATAGTTCACCGGGCATGACTTTCCCAATACAAAAGTTCACCGGGCATGACTTTTCCAATATAAAAGTTCACCGGAGATGACTTTCCCAATACAAAAGTTCACCGGAGATGACTTTCCCAATACAAAAGTTCACCGGAGATGACTTTCCCAATACAAAAGTTCACCGGAGATGATTTTTCCCATACAAAAGTTCACCGGAGATGACTTTCCCAATACAAAAGTTCACCGGAGATGACTTTTCCCATACAAAAGTTCACCGGAGATGACTTTCCCAATACAAAAGTTCACCGGAGATGACTTTCCCAATACAATAGTTCACCGGGCATGACTTTCCCAATACAAAAGTTCAGCGGAGATGACTTTTCCCATACAAAAGTTCACCGGAGATGACTTTCCCAATACAAAAGTTCACCGGAGATGACTTTTCCCATACAAAAGTTCACCGGAGATGACTTTCCCAATACAAAAGTTCACCGGAGATGACTTTTCCCATACAAAAGTTCACCGGAGATGACTTTCCCTATACAAAAGTTCACCGGAGATGACTTTCCCAATACAAAAGTTCACCGGAGATGACTTTTCCCATACAAAAGTTCACCGGAGATGACTTTCCCAATACAAAAGTTCACCGGAGATGACTTTTCCCATACAAAAGTTCACCGGAGATGACTTTCCCAATACAAAAGTTCACCGGAGATGACTTTCCCATACAAAAGTTCACCGGAGATGACTTTCCCAATACAAAAGTTCACCGGAGATGACTTTTCCCATACAAAAGTTCACCGGAGATGACTTTCCCAATACAAAAGTTCACCGGAGATGACTTTCCCAATACAAAAGTTCACCGGAGATGACTTTCCCAATACAAAAGTTCACCGGGCATGTCTTTCCCAATACAAAAGTTCACCGGGCAGAACTTTCCCAATACAAAAGTTCACCGGAGATGACTTTCCCAATACAAAAGTTCAACGGAGATGACTTTTCCCATACAAAAGTTCACCGGAGATGACTTTCCCAATACAAAAGTTTACCGGAGATGACTTTTCCCATACAAAAGTTCACCGGAGATGACTTTCCCAATACAAAAGTTCACCGGAGATGACTTTTCCCATACAAAAGTTCACCGGAGATGACTTTTCCCATACAAAAGTTCACCGGAGATGACTTTCCCAATATAAAAGTTCACCGGAGATGACTTTTCCCAATACAAAAGTTCACCGGAGATGACTTTCCCAATACAAAAGTTCACCGGAGATGACTTTTCCCATACAAAAGTTCACCGGAGATGACTTTCCCAATATAAAAGTTCACCGGAGATGACTTTTCCCATACAAAAGTTCACCGGAGATGACTTTCCCAATACAAAAGTTCACCGGGCATGACTTTCCTAATACAAAAGTTCACCGGAGATGATTTTCCCAATACAAAAGTTCACCGGAGATGACTTTTCCCATACAAAAGTTCACCGGAGATGAATTTTCCCATACAAAAGTTCACCGGAGATGACTTTCCCAATACAAAAGTTCACCGGAGATGACTTTCCCAATACAAAAGTTCACCGGAGATGACTTTCCCAATACAAAAGTTCACCGGAGATGACTTTTCCCATACAAAAGTTCACCGGAGATGACTTTCCCAATACAAAAGTTCACCGGAGATGACTTTTCCCATACAAAAGTTCACCGGAAATGACTTTTCCCATACAAAAGTTCACCGGAGATGACTTTCCCAATACAAAAGTTCACCGGAGATGACTTTCCCAATACAAAAGTTCACCGGAGATGACTTTCCCAATACAAAAGTTCACCGGAGATGACTTTTCCCATACAAAAGTTCACCGGAGATGACTTTCCCAATACAAAAGTTCACCGGAGATGACTTTCCCAATACAAAAGTTCACCGGAGATGACTTTTTCCATACAAAAGTTCACCGGAGATGACTTTCCCAATACAAGAGTTCACCGGAGATGACTTTCCCAATACAAAAGTTCACCGGAGATGACTTTTCCCATACAAAAGTTCACCGGAGATGACTTTCCCAATACAAAAGTTCACCGGAGATGACTTTCCCAATATAAAAGTTCACCGGCGATGACTTTTCCCATACAAAAGTTCACCGGAGATGACTTTCCCAATACAAAAGTTCACCGGAGATGACTTTCCCAATACAAAAGTTCACCGGAGATGACTTTCCCAATACAAAAGTTCACCGGAGATGACTTTTCCCATACAAAAGTTCACCAGAGATGATTTTTCCCATACAAAAGTTCACCGGAGATGACTTTCCCAATACAAAAGTTCACCGGAGATGACTTTTCCCATACAAAAGTTCACCGGAGATGACTTTCCCAATACAAAAGTTCACCGGAGATGGCTTTCCCAATACAAAAGTTCACCGGAGATGACTTTCCCAATATAAAAGTTCACCGGGCATGACTTTCCCAATACAAAAGTTCACCGGAGATGACTTTTCCCATACAAAAGTTCACCGGAGATGACTTTCCCAATACAAAAGTTCACCGGGCATGACTTTCCCAATATAAAAGTTCACCGGGCATGACTTTCCCAATACAAAAGTTCACCGGAGATAACTTTTCCCATACAAAAGTTCACCGGAGATGACTTTCCCAATACAAAAGTTCACCGGAGATGACTTTCCCAATACAAAAGTTCACCGGAGATGACTTTCCCAATACAAAAGTTCACCGGGCATGACTTTTCCCATACAAAAGTTCACCGGGCATGACTTTCCCAATACAAAAGTTCACCGGGCACGACTTTCCCAATACAAAAGTTCACCGGAGATGACTTTTCCCATACAAAAGTTCACCGGAGATGACTTTCCCAATACAAAAGTTCACCGGGCATGACTTTCCCAATACAAAAGTTCACCGGAGATGACTTTCCCAATACAAAAGTTCACCGGAGATGACTTTCCCAATACAAAAGTTCACCGGAGATGACTTTCCCAATACAAAAGTTCACCGGTCATGACTTTCCCAATACAAAAGTTCACCGGGCATGACTTTCCCAATACAAAAGTTCACCGGAGATGACTTTTCCCATACAAAAGTTCACCGGAGATGACTTTCCCAATACAAAAGTTCACCGAAGATGACTTTCCCAATACAAAAGTTCATGACTTTCCCAATACAAAAGTTCACCGGAGATGACTTTCCCAATACAAAAGTTCACCGGAGATGACTTTTCCCATACAAAAGTTCACCGGAGATGACTTTCCCAATACAAAAGTTCACCGGAGATGACTTTCCCAATACAAAAGTTCACCGGAGATGACTTTTCCCATACAAAAGTTCACCGGAGATGACTTTCCCAATACAAAAGTTCACCGGAGATGACTTTCCCAATACAAAAGTTCACCGGAGATGACTTTTCCCATACAAAAGTTCACCGGAGATGACTTTCCCAATACAAAAGTTCACAGGAGATGACTTTCCCAATACAAAAGTTTACCGGAGATGACTTTCCCAATATAAAAGTTCACCGGAGATGACTTTTCCCATACAAAAGTTCACCGGAGATGACTTTCCCAATACAAAAGTTCACCGGAGATGACTTTCCCAATACAAAAGTTCACCGGAGATGACTTTTCCCATACAAAAGTTCACCGGAGATGACTTTTCCCATACAAAAGTTCACCGGAGATGACTTTCCCAATACAAAAGTTCACCGGAGATGACTTTCCCAATACAAAAGTTCACCGGAGATGACTTTTCCCATACAAAAGTTCACCGGGCATGACTTTCCCAATACAAAAGTTCACCGGGCACGACTTTCCCAATACAAAAGTTCACCGGAGATGACTTTTCCCATACAAAAGTTCACCGGAGATGACTTTCCCAATACAAAAGTTCACCGGGCATGACTTTCCCAATACAAAAGTTCACCGGAGATGACTTTCCCAATACAAAAGTTCACCGGAGATGACTTTCCCAATACAAAAGTTCACCGGAGATGACTTTCCCAATACAAAAGTTCACCGGAGATGACTTTCCCAATACAAAAGTTCACCGGTCATGACTTTCCCAATACAAAAGTTCACCGGGCGTGACTTTCCCAATACAAAAGTTCACCGGAGATGACTTTTCCCATACAAAAGTTCACCGGAGATGACTTTCCCAATACAAAAGTTCACCGAAGATGACTTTCCCAATACAAAAGTTCACCGGGCATGACTTTCCCAATACAAAAGTTCACCGGAGATGACTTTTCCCATACAAAAGTTCACCGGGCATGACTTTCCCAATACAAAAGTTCACCGGAGATGACTTTCCCAATACAAAAGTTCACCGGAGATGACTTTTCCCATACAAAAGTTCACCGGAGATGACTTTCCCAATACAAAAGTTCACCGGAGATGACTTTTCCCATACAAAAGTTCACCGGAGATGACTTTCCCAATACAAAAGTTCACCGGAGATGACTTTCCCAATACAAAAGTTCACCGGGCATGACTTTCCCAATACAAAAGTTCACCGGAGATGACTTTTCCCATACAAAAGTTCACCGGAGATGACTTTTCCCATACAAAAGTTCACCGGAGATGACTTTCCCAATACAAAAGTTCACCGGAGATGACTTTTCCCATACAAAAGTTCACCGGAGATGACTTTCCCAATACAAAAGTTCACCGGAGATGACTTTTCCCATACAAAAGTTCACCGGAGATGACTTTCCCAATACAAAAGTTCACCGGAAATGACTCTCCCAATACAAAAGTTCACCGGGCATGACTTTCCCAATACAAAAGTTCACCGGGCATGAATTTCCCAATACAATAGTTCACCGGGCATGACTTTCCCAATACAAAAGTTCACCGGAGATGACTTTTCCCATACAAAAGTTCACCGGAGATGACTTTCCCAATACAAAAGTTCACCGGGCATGACTTTCCCAATACAAAAGTTCACCGGAGATGACTTTCCCAATACAAAAGTTCACCGGAGATGACTTTTCCCATACAAAAGTTCACCGGAGATGACTTTCCCAATACAAAAGTTCACCGGAGATGACTTTCCCAATACAAAAGTTCACCGGAGATGACTTTTCCCATACAAAAGTTCACCGGAGATGACTTTCCCAATACAAAAGTTCACCGGAGATGACTTTCCCAATACAAAAGTTCACCGGAGATGACTTTTCCCATACAAAAGTTCACCGGAGATGACTTTCCCAATACAAAAGTTCACAGGAGATGACTTTCCCAATACAAAAGTTCACCGGAGATGACTTTCCCAATATAAAAGTTCACCGGAGATGACTTTTCCCATACAAAAGTTCACCGGAGATGACTTTCCCAATACAAAAGTTCACCGGAGATGACTTTCCCAATACAAAAGTTCACCGGAGATGACTTTTCCCATACAAAAGTTCACCTGAGATGACTTTTCCCATACAAAAGTTCACCGGAGATGACTTTCCCAATACAAAAGTTCACCGGAGATGACTTTCCCAATACAAAAGTTCACCGGAGATGACTTTCCCAATACAAAAGTTCACCGGAGATGACTTTTCCCATACAAAAGTTCACCGGAGATGACTTTCCCAATACAAAAGTTCACCGGAGATGACTTTCCCAATACAAAAGTTCACCGGAGATGACTTTCCCAATACAAAAGTTCACCGGGCATGACTTTCCCAATACAAAAGTTCACCGGGCATGACTTTCCCAATACAAAAGTTCACCGGAGATGACTTTCCCAATACAAAAGTTCACCGGGCATGACTTTTCCAATATAAAAGTTCACCGGAGATGACTTTCCCAATACAAAAGTTCACCGGGCATGACTTTCCCAATACAATAGTTCACCGGGCATGACTTTCCCAATACAAAAGTTCACCGGGCATGACTTTCCCAATACAAAAGTTCACCGGAGATGACTTTCCCAATACAAAAGTTCACCGGGCATGACTTTTCCAATATAAAAGTTCACCGGAGATGACTTTCCCAATACAAAAGTTCACCGGGCATGACTTTCCCAATACAAAAGTTCACCGGGCATGACTTTCCCAATACAATAGTTCACCGGAGATGACTTTTCCCATACAAAAGTTCACCTGAGATGACTTTCCCAATACAAAAGTTCACCGGAGATGACTTTTCCCATACAAAAGTTCACCGGAGATGACTTTCCCAATACAAAAGTACACCGGAGATGACTTTCCCAATACAAAAGTTCACCGGGCATGACTTTTCCAATACAAAAGTTCACCGGAGATGACTTTTCCCATACAAAAGTTCACCGGAGATGACTTTCCCAATACAAAAGTTCACCGGAGATGACTTTCCCAATACAAAAGTTCACCGGAGATGACTTTTCCCATACAAAAGTTCACCGGAGATGACTTTTCCCATACAAAAGTTCACCGGAGATGACTTTCCCAATACAAAAGTTCACCGGAGATGACTTTTCCCATACAAAAGTTCACCGGAGATGACTTTCCCAATACAAAAGTTCACCGGAGATGACTTTCCCAATACAAAAGTTCACCGGAGATGACTTTCCCAATATAAAAGTTCACCGGAGATGACTTTTCCCATACAAAAGTTCACCGGAGATGACTTTCCCAATACAAAAGTTCACCGGAGATGACTTTCCCAATACAAAAGTTCACCGGAGATGACTTTCCCAATACAAAAGTTCATCGGAGATGACTTTTCCCATACAAAAGTTCACCGGGCATGACTTTCCCAATACAATAGTTCACCGGGCATGACTTTCCCAATACAAAAGTTCACCGGGCATGACTTTCCCAATACAAAAGTTCACCGGAGATGATTTTTCCCATACAAAAGTTCACCGGAGATGACTTTCCCAATACAAAAGTTCACCGGAGATGACTTTTCCCATACAAAAGTTCACCGGAGATGACTTTCCCAATACAAAAGTTCACCGGAGATGACTTTTCCCATACAAAAGTTCACCGGAGATGACTTTCCCAATACAAAAGTTCACCGGAGATGACTTTCCCAATACAAAAGTTCACCGGGCATGACTTTCCCAATACAAAAGTTCACCGGAGATGACTTTCCCATACAAAAGTTCACCGGAGATGACATTTCCCATACAAAAGTTCACCGGAGATGACTTTTCCCATACAAAAGTTCACCGGAGATGACTTTTCCCATACAAAAGTTCACCGGAGATGACTTTCCCAATACAAAAGTTCACCGGAGATGACTTTCCCAATACAAAAGTTCACCGGAGATGACTTTCCCAATACAAAAGTTCACCGGAGATGACTTTCCCAATACAAAAGTTCACCGGAGATGACTTTTCCCATACAAAAGTTCACCGGAGATGACTTTCCCAATACAAAAGTTCACCGGAGATGACTTTCCCAATACAAAAGTTCACCGGGCATGACTTTCCCAATACAAAAGTTCACCGGGCATGACTTTCCCAATACAAAAGTTCACCGGGCATGACTTTCCCAATACAAAAGTTCACCGGAGATGACTTTCCCAATACAAAAGTTCACCGGAGATGACTTTTCCC
>NW_027412238.1:0-52453 GCF_047663935.1 Musca autumnalis
GATGACTTTCCCAATACAAAAGTTCACCGGAGATGACTTTCCCAATACAAAAGTTCACCGGAGATGACTTTTCCCATACAAAAGTTCACCGGAGATGACTTTCCCAATACAAAAGTTCACCGGAGATGACTTTCCCAATACAAAAGTTCACCGGAGATGACTTTTCCCATACAAAAGTTCACCGGGCATGACTTTCCCAATACAAAAGTTCACCGGAGATGACTTTCCCAATACAAAAGTTCACCGGAGATGACTTTCCCAATACAAAAGTTCACCGGAGATGACTTTTCCCATACAAAAGTTCACCGGAGATGACTTTCCCAGTACAAAAGTTCACCGGAGATGACTTTCCCAATATAAAAGTTCACCGGGCATGACTTTTCCAATACAAAAGTTCACCGGAGATGACTTTCCCAATACAAAAGTTCACCGGAGATGACTTTTCCCATACAAAAGTTCACCGGAGATGACTTTCCCAATACAAAAGTTCACCGGAGATGACTTTCCCAATACAAAAGTTCACCGGAGATGACTTTCCCAATACAAAAGTTCACCGGAGATGACTTTTCCCATACAAAAGTTCACCGGAGATGACTTTTCCCATACAAAAGTTCACCGGAGATGACTTTTCCCATACAAAAGTTCACCGGAGATGACTTTCCCAATACAAAAGTTCACCGGGCATGACTTTCCCAATACAAAAGTTCACCGGAGATGACTTTTCCCATACAAAAGTTCACCGGAGATGACTTTCCCAATACAAAAGTTCACCGGAGATGACTTTTCCCATACAAAAGTTCACCGGAGATGACTTTTCCCATACAAAAGTTCACCGGAGATGACTTTCCCAATACAAAAGTTCACCGGAGATGACTTTCCCAATACAAAAGTTCACCGGAGATGACTTTTCCCATACAAAAGTTCACCGGAGATGACTTTTCCCATACAAAAGTTCACCGGAGATGACTTTCCCAATACAAAAGTTCACCGGAGATGACTTTCCCAATACAAAAGTTCACCGGAGATGACTTTCCCAATATAAAAGTTCACCGGGCATGACTTTCCCAATACAAAAGTTCACCGGGCATGACTTTCCCAATACAAAAGTTCACCGGAGATGACTTTTCCCATACAAAAGTTCACCGGAGATGACTTTCCCAATACAAAAGTTCACGGGGGTTGACTTTTCCCATACAAAAGTTCACCGGAGATGACTTTCCCAATACAAAAGTTCACCGGAGATGACTTTCCCAATACAAAAGTTCACCGGAGATGACTTTCCCAATACAAAAGTTCACCGGGCATGACTTTCCCAATACAAAAGTTCACCGGAGATGACTTTTCCCATACAAAAGTTCACCGGGCATGACTTTCCCAATACAAAAGTTCACCGGGCACGACTTTCCCAATACAAAAGTTCACCGGGCATGACTTTCCCAATACAAAAGTTCACCGGAGATGACTTTCCCAATACAAAAGTTCACCGGAGATGACTTTTCTAATACAAAAGTTCACCGGAGATGACTTTCCCAATACAAAAGTTCACCGGAGATGACTTTTCCCATACAAAAGTTCACCGGAGATGACTTTCCCAATACAAAAGTTCACCGGAGATGACTTTCCCAATACAAAAGTTCACCGGAGATGACTTTCCCAATACAAAAGTTCACCGGGCATGACTTTCCCAATACAAAAGTTCACCGGAGATGACTTTTCCCATACAAAAGTTCACCGGGCATGACTTTCCCAATACAAAAGTTCACCGGGCACGACTTTCCCAATACAAAAGTTCACCGGGCATGACTTTCCCAATACAAAAGTTCACCGGAGATGACTTTCCCAATACAAAAGTTCACCGGAGATGACTTTTCCCATACAAAAGTTCACCGGAGATGACTTTCCCAATACAAAAGTTCACCGGAGATGACTTTTCCCATACAAAAGTTCACCGGGCATGACTTTCCCAATACAAAAGTTCACCGGGCACGACTTTCCCAATACAAAAGTTCACCGGGCATGACTTTCCCAATACAAAAGTTCACCGGAGATGACTTTCCCAATACAAAAGTTCACCGGAGATGACTTTCCCAATACAAAAGTTCACCGGAGATGACTTTTCCCATACAAAAGTTCACCGGAGATGACTTTCCCAATACAAAAGTTCACCGGAGATGACTTTCCCAATACAAAAGTTCACCGGAGATGACTTTCCCAATACAAAAGTTCACAGGAGATGACTTTCCCAATACAAAAGTTCACCGGAGATGACTTTCCCAATACAAAAGTTCACCGGAGATGACTTTTCCCATACAAAAGTTCACCGGAGATGACTTTTCCCATACAAAAGTTCACCGGAGATGACTTTCCCAATACAAAAGTTCACCGGAGATGACTTTCCCAATACAAAAGTTCACCGGAGATGACTTTTCCCATACAAAAGTTCACTGGAGATGACTTTCCCAATACAAAAGTTCACCGGAGATGACTTTCCCAATACAAAAGTTCACCGGAGATGACTTTTCCCATACAAAAGTTCACCGGAGATGACTTTCCCAATACAAAAGTTCACCGGAGATGACTTTCCCAATACAAAAGTTCACCGGAGATGACTTTCCCAATACAAAAGTTCACCGGGCATGACTTTCCCAATACAAAAGTTCACCGGGCATGACTTTTCCCATACAAAAGTTCACCGGGCATGACTTTCCCAATACAAAAGATCACCGGAGATGACTTTTCCCATACAAAAGTTCACCGGAGATGACTTTTCCCATACAAAAGTTCACCGGAGATGACTTTCCCAATACAAAAGTTCACCGGAGATGACTTTCCCAATACAAAAGTTCACCGGAGATGACTTTCCCAATACAAAAGTTCACCGGAGATGACTTTCCCAATATAAAAGTTCACCGGGCATGACTTTCCCAATACAAAAGTTCACCGGGCATGACTTTCCCAATACAAAAGTTCACCGGAGATGACTTTCCCAATACAAAAGTTCACCGGAGATGACTTTCCCAATACAAAAGTTCACCGGAGATGACTTTTCCCATACAAAAGTTCACCGGAGATGACTTTCCCAATACAAAAGTTCACCGGAGATGACTTTCCCAATATAAAAGTTCACCGGGCATGACTTTCCCAATACAAAAGTTCACCGGAGATGACTTTCCCAATACAAAAGTTCACCGGAGATGACTTTCCCAATACAAAAGTTCACCGGAGATGACTTTCCCAATACAAAAGTTCACCGGAGATGACTTTCCCAATACAAAAGTTCACCGGAGATGACTTTCCCAATACAAAAGTTCACCGGAGATGACTTTTCCCATACAAAAGTTCACCGGAGATGACTTTTCCCATACAAAAAGTTCACCGGAGATGACTTTCCCCAATACAAAAGTTCACCGGAGATGACTTTCCCAATACAAAAGTTCACCGGAGATGACTTTTCCCATACAAAAGTTCACCGGAGATGACTTTCCCAATACAAAAGTTCACCGGAGATGACTTTCCCAATACAAAAGTTCACCGGAGATGACTTTTCCCATACAAAAGTTCACCGGGCATGACTTTCCCAATACAAAAGTTCACCGGAGATGACTTTCCCAATACAAAAGTTCACCGGAGATGACTTTCCCAATATAAAAGTTCACCGGGCATGACTTTCCCAATACAAAAGTTCACCGGGCATGACTTTCCCAATACAAAAGTTCACCGGAGATGACTTTCCCAATACAAAAGTTCACCGGAGATGACTTTTCCCATACAAAAGTTCACCGGAGATGACTTTTCCCATACAAAAGTTCAGCGGAGATGACTTTCCCAATACAAAAGTTCACCGGGCATGACTTTCCCAATACAAAAGTTCACCGGAGATGACTTTTCCCATACAAAAGTTCACCGGAGATGACTTTCCCAATACAAAAGTTCACCGGAGATGACTTTTCCCATACAAAAGTCCACCGGAGATGAATTTTCCCATACAAAAGTTCACCGGAGATGACTTTCCCAATACAAAAGTTCACCGGAGATGACTTCCCAATACAAAAGTTCACCGGAGATGACTTTCCCAATATAAAAGTTCACCGGGCATGACTTTCCCAATACAAAAGTTCACCGGGCATGACTTTCCCAATACAAAAGTTCACCGGAGATGACTTTTCCCATACAAAAGTTCACCGGAGATGACTTTCCCAATACAAAAGTTCACCGGAGATGACTTTTCCCATACAAAAGTTCACCGGAGATGACTTTCCCAATACAAAAGTTCACCGGAGATGACTTTTCCCATACAAAAGTTCACCGGGTATGACTTTCCCAATACAAAAGTTCACCGGGCACGACTTTCCCAATACAAAAGTTCACCGGAGATGACTTTCCCAATACAAAAGTTCACCGGAGATGACTTTCCCAATACAAAAGTTCACCGGAGATGACTTTCCCAACACAAAAGTTCACCGGAGATGACTTTTCCATACAAAAGTTCACCGGAGATGACTTTCCCAATACAAAAGTTCACCGGAGATGACTTTCCCAATATAAAAGTTCACCGGGCATGACTTTCCCAATACAAAAGTTCACCGGAGATGACTTTCCCAATACAAAAGTTCACCGGAGATGACTTTCCCAATACAAAAGTTCACCGGAGATGACTTTCCCAATACAAAAGTTCACCGGAGATGACTTTTCCCATACAAAAGTTCACCGGTGATGACTTTCCCAATACAAAAGTTCACCGGAGATGACTTTTCCCATACAAAAGTTCACCGGAGATGACTTTTCCCATACAAAAGTTCACCGGAGATGACTTTCCCAATACAAAAGTTCACCGGAGATGACTTTCCCAATACAAAAGTTCACCGGAGATGACTTTTCCCATACAAAAGTTCACCGGAGATGACTTTCCCAATACAAAAGTTCACCGGAGATGACTTTCCCAATACAAAAGTTCACCGGAGATGACTTTTCCCATACAAAAGTTCACCGGAGATGACTTTTCCCATACAAAAGTTTACCGGAGATGACTTTCCCAATACAAAAGTTCACCGGAGATGACTTTCCCAATACAAAAGTTTACCGGAGATGACTTTCCCAATACAAAAGTTCACCGGAGATGACTTTTCCCATACAAAAGTTCACCGGAGATGACTTTCCCAATACAAAAGTTCACCGGAGATGACTTTTCCCATACAAAAGTTCACCGGAGATGACTTTTCCCATACAAAAGTTCACCGGAGATGACTTTCCCAATACAAAAGTTCACCGGAGATGACTTTTCCCATACAAAAGTTCACCGGAGATGACTTTCCCAATACAAAAGTTCACCGGAGATGACTATCCCAATACAAAAGTTCACCGGAGATGACTTTTCCCATACAAAAGTTCACCGGAGATGACTTTCCCAATACAAAAGTCCACCGGAGATGACTTTCCCAATACAAAAGTTCACCGGAGATGACTTTCCCAATACAAAAGTTCACCGGAGATGACTTTCCCAATACAAAAGTTCACCAGAGATGACTTTCCCATACAAAAGTTCACCGGAGATGACTTTCCCAATACAAAAGTTCACCGGAGATGACTTTTCCCATACAAAAGTTCACCGGAGATGACTTTCCCAATACAAGTTCACCGGAGATGACTTTTCCCATACAAAAGTTCACCGGAGATGACTTTCCCAATACAAAAGTTCACCGGAGATGACCTTCCCAATACAAAAGTTTACCGGAGATGACTTTCCCAATACAAAAGTTCACCGGAGATGACTTTTCCCATACAAAAGTTCACCGGAGATGACTTTTCCCATACAAAAGTTCACCGGAGATGACTTTTCCCATACAAAAGTTCACCGGAGATGACTTTCCCAATACAAAAGTTCACCGGAGATGACTTTCCCAATACAAAAGTTCACCGGAGATGACTTTTCCCGTACAAAAGTTCACCGGAGATGACTTTCCCAATACAAAAGTTCACCGGAGATGACTTTTCCCATACAAAAGTTCACCGGAGATGACTTTCCCAATACAAAAGTTCACCGGAGATGACTTTTCCCATACAAAAGTTCACCGGAGATGACTTCCCAATACAAAAGTTCACCGGAGATGACTTTCCCAATACAAAAGTTCACCGGAGATGACTTTTCCCATACAAAAGTTCACCGGAGATGACATTCCCAATACAAAAGTTCACCGGAGATGACTTTTCCCATACAAAAGTTCACCGGAGATGACTTTCCCAATACAAAAGTTCACCGGAGATGACTTTTCCCATACAAAAGTTCACCGGAGATGACTTTCCCAATATAAAAGTTCACCGGAGATGACTTTCACAATACAAAAGTTCACCGGGCATGACTTTCCCAATATAAAAGTTCACCGGAGATGACTTTCCCAATACAAAAGTTCACCGGAGATGACTTTCCCAATATAAAAGTTCACCGGAGATGACTTTCCCAATACAAAAGTTCACCGGAGATGACTTTTCCCATACAAAAGTTCACCGGAGATGACTTTCCCAATACAAAAGTTCACCGGGCATGACTTTTCCCATACAAAAGTTCACCGGAGATGACTTTCCCAATACAAAAGTTCACCGGAGATGACTTTTCCCATACAAAAGTTCACCGGAGATGACTTTTCCCATACAAAAGTTCACCGGAGATGACTTTCCCAATACAAAAGTTCACCGGAGATGACTTTCCCAATACAAAAGTTCACCGGAGATGACTTTTCCCATACAAAAGTTCACCGGAGATGACTTTTCCCATACAAAAGTTCACCGGAGATGACTTTCCCAATACAAAAGTTCACCGGGCATGACTTTCCCAATACAAAAGTTCACCGGAGATGACTTTTCCCATACAAAAGTTCACCGGAGATGACTTTCCCAATACAAAAGTTCACCGGAGATGACTTTCCCAATACAAAAGTTCACCGGAGATGACTTTTCCCATACAAAAGTTCACCGGAGATGACTTTCCCAATACAAAAGTTCACCGGAGATGACTTTTCCCATACAAAAGTTCACCGGAGATGACTTTCCCATACAAAAGTTCACCGGAGATGACTTTCCCAATACAAAAGTTCACCGGAGATGACTTTCCCAATACAAAAGTTCACCGGGGATGACTTTTCCCATACAAAAGTTCACCGGAGATGACTTTCCCAATACAAAAGTTCACCGGAGATGACTTTTCCCATACAAAAGTTCACCGGAGATGACTTTCCCAATACAAAAGTTCACCGGAGATGACTTTTCCCATACAAAAGTTCACCGGAGATGACTTTCCCATACAAAAGTTCACCGGAGATGACTTTCCCAATACAAAAGTTCACCGGGCATGACTTTCCCAATACAAAAGTTCACCGGAGATGACTTTCCCAATATAAAAGTTCACCGGAGATGACTTTCCCAATACAAAAGTTCACCGGGCATGACTTTCCCAATATAAAAGTTCACCGGAGATGACTTTCCCAATACAAAAGTTCACCGGAGATGACTTTCCCAATATAAAAGTTCACCGGAGATGACTTTCCCAATACAAAAGTTCACCGGAGATGACTTTTCCCATACAAAAGTTCACCGGAGATGACTTTCCCAATACAAAAGTTCACCGGGCATGACTTTTCCCATACAAAAGTTCACCGGAGATGACTTTCCCAATACAAAAGTTCACCGGAGATGACTTTTCCCATACAAAAGTTCACCGGAGATGACTTTTCCCATACAAAAGTTCACCGGAGATGACTTTCCCAATACAAAAGTTCACTGGAGATGACTTTCCCAATACAAAAGTTCACCGGAGATGACTTTTCCCATACAAAAGTTCACCGGAGATGACTTTTCCCATACAAAAGTTCACCGGAGATGACTTTCCCAATACAAAAGTTCACCGGAGATGACTTTTCCCATACAAAAGTTCACCGGAGATGACTTTCCCAATACAAAAGTTCACCGGAGATGACTTTTCCCATACAAAAGTTCACCGGAGATGACTTTCCCATACAAAAGTTCACCGGAGATGACTTTCCCAATACAAAAGTTCACCGGGCATGACTTTCCCAATACAAAAGTTCACCGGAGATGACTTTCCCAATATAAAAGTTCACCGGAGATGACTTTCCCAATACAAAAGTTCACCGGGCATGACTTTCCCAATATAAAAGTTCACCGGAGATGACTTTCCCAATACAAAAGTTCACCGGAGATGACTTTCCCAATATAAAAGTTCACCGGAGATGACTTTCCCAATACAAAAGTTCACCGGAGATGACTTTTCCCATACAAAAGTTCACCGGAGATGACTTTCCCAATACAAAAGTTCACCGGGCATGACTTTTCCCATACAAAAGTTCACCGGAGATGACTTTTCCCATACAAAAGTTCACCGGAGATGACTTTCCCAATACAAAAGTTCACCGGAGATGACTTTCCCAATACAAAAGTTCACCGGAGATGACTTTCCCAATAAAAAAGTTCACCGGAGATGACTTTCCCAATACAAAAGTTCACCGGAGATGACTTTCCCAATACAAAAGTTCACCGGAGATGACTTTCCCAATACAAAAGTTCACCGGGCATGACTTTCCCAATACAAAAGTTCACCGGAGATGACTTTCCCAATACAAAAGTTCACCGGGCATGACTTTCCCAAACAAAAATTTACCGGGCATGACTTTCCCAATATAAAAGTTCACCGGGCATGACTTTCCCAATACAAAAGTTCACCGGAGATGACTTTCCCAATACAAAAGTTCACCGGAGATGACTTTCCCAATACAAAAGTTCACCGGGCATGACTTTTCCCATACAAAAGTTCACCGGAGATGACTTTCCCAATACAAAAGTTCACCGGAGATGACTTTCCCAATACAAAAGTTCACCGGAGATGACTTTTCCCATACAAAAGTTCACCGGAGATGACTTTCCCAATACAAAAGTTCACCGGAGATGACTTTTCCCATACAAAAGTTCACCGGAGATGACTTTCCCAATACAAAAGTTCACCGGGCATGACTTTCCCAATACAAAAGTTCACCGGAGATGACTTTTCCCATACAAAAGTTCACCGGAGATGACTTTCCCAATACAAAAGTTCACCGGAGATGACTTTTCCCATACAAAAGTTCACCGGAGATGACTTTCCCAATACAAAAGTTCACCGGAGATGACTTTTCCCATACAAAAGTTCACCGGAGATGACTTTCCCAATACAAAAGTTCACCGGGCATGACTTTCCCAATACAAAAGTTCACCGGAGATGACTTTTCCCATACAAAAGTTCACCGGAGATGACTTTCCCAATACAAAAGTTCACCGGAGATGACTTTTCCCATACAAAAGTTCACCGGAGATGACTTTCCCAATACAAAAGTTCACCGGAGATGACTTTCCCAATACAAAAGTTCACCGGAGATGACTTTTCCCATACAAAAGTTCACCGGAGATGACTTTCCCAATACAAAAGTTCACCGGAGATGACTTTTCCCATGCAAAAGTTCACCGGAGATGACTTTCCCAATACAAAAGTTCACCGGAGATGACTTTTCCCATACAAAGTTCACCGGAGATGACTTTCCCAATACAAAAGTTCACCGGAGATGACTTTCCCAATACAAAAGTTCACCGGAGATGACTTTCCCAATACAAAAGTTCACCGGAGATGACTTTCCCAATACAAAAGTTCACCGGAGATGACTTTTCCCATACAAAAGTTCACCGGAGATGACTTTTCCCATACAAAAGTTCACCGGAGATGACTTTCCCAATACAAAAGTTCACCGGAGATGACTTTTCCCATACAAAAGTTCACCGGAGATGACTTTTCCCATACAAAAGTTCACCGGAGATGACTTTCCCAATACAAAAGTTCACCGGAGATGACTTTCCCAATACAAAAGTTCACCGGAGATGACTTTTCCCATACAAAAGTTCACCGGAGATGACTTTCCCAATACAAAAGTTCACCGGAGATGACTTTCCCAATACAAAAGTTCACCGGAGATGACTTTTCCCATACAAAAGTTCACCGGAGATGACTTTTCCCATACAAAAGTTCACCGGAGATGACTTTCCCAATACAAAAGTTCACCGGAGATGACTTTCCCAATACAAAAGTTTACCGGAGATGACTTTCCCAATACAAAAGTTCACCGGAGATGACTTTTCCCATACAAAAGTTCACCGGTCATGACTTTTCCCATACAAAAGTTCACCGGAGATGACTTTTCCCATACAAAAGTTCACCGGAGATGACTTTCCCAATACAAAAGTTCACCGGAGATGACTTTCCCAATACAAAAGTTCACCGGAGATGACTTTTCCCATACAAAAGTTCACCGGAGATGACTTTCCCAATACAAAAGTTCACCGGAGATGACTTTCCCAATACAAAAGTTCACCGGAGATGACTTTTCCCATACAAAAGTTCACCGGAGATGACTTTCCCAATACAAAAGTCCACCGGAGATGACTTTCCCAATACAAAAGTTCACCGGAGATGACTTTCCCAATACAAAAGTTCACCGGAGATGACTTTCCCAATACAAAAGTTCACCGGAGATGACTTTCCCATACAAAAGTTCACCGGAGATGACTTTCCAATACAAAAGTTCACCGGAGATGACTTTTCCCATACAAAAGTTCACCGGAGATGACTTTCCCAATACAAAAGTTCACCGGAGATGACTTTTCCCATACAAAAGTTCACCGGAGATGACTTTCCCAATACAAAAGTTCACCGGAGATGACCTTCCCAATACAAAAGTTCACCGGAGATGACTTTCCCAATACAAAAGTTCACCGGAGATGACTTTTCCCATACAAAAGTTCACTGGAGATGACTTTTCCCATACAAAAGTTCACCGGAGATGACTTTTCCCATACAAAAGTTCACCGGAGATGACTTTCCCAATACAAAAGTTCACCGGAGATGACTTTCCCAATACAAAAGTTCACCGGAGATGACTTTTCCCATACAAAAGTTCACCGGAGATGACTTTCCCAATACAAAAGTTCACCGGAGATGACTTTCCCAATACAAAAGTTCACCGGGCATGACTTTCCCAATACAAAAGTTCACCGGAGATGACTTTTCCCATACAAAAGTTCACCGGAGATGACTTTCCCAATACAAAAGTTCACCGGAGATGACTTTCCCAATACAAAAGTTCACCGGAGATGACTTTCCCAATACAAAAGTTCACCGGAGATGACTTTCCCAATACAAAAGTTCACCGGAGATGACTTTTCCCATACAAAAGTTCACCGGAGATGACTTTCCCAATACAAAAGTTCACCGGAGATGACTTTTCCCATACAAAAGTTCACCGGAGATGACTTTCCCATACAAAAGTTCACCGGAGATGACTTTCCCAATACAAAAGTTCACCGGGCATGACTTTCCCAATACAAAAGTTCACCGGAGATGACTTTCCCAATATAAAAGTTCACCGGAGATGACTTTCCCAATACAAAAGTTCACCGGGCATGACTTTCACAATATAAAAGTTCACCGGAGATGACTTTCCCAATACAAAAGTTCACCGGAGATGACTTTCCCAATATAAAAGTTCACCGGAGATGACTTTCCCAATACAAAAGTTCACCGGAGATGACTTTTCCCATACAAAAGTTCACCGGAGATGACTTTCCCAATACAAAAGTTCACCGGGCATGACTTTTCCCATACAAAAGTTCACCGGAGATGACTTTCCCAATACAAAAGTTCACCGGAGATGACTTTTCCCATACAAAAGTTCACCGGAGATGACTTTTCCCATACAAAAGTTCACCGGAGATGACTTTCCCAATACAAAAGTTCACCGGAGATGACTTTCCCAATACAAAAGTTCACCGGAGATGACTTTTCCCATACAAAAGTTCACCGGAGATGACTTTTCCCATACAAAAGTTCACCGGAGATGACTTTCCCAATACAAAAGTTCACCGGGCATGACTTTCCCAATACAAAAGTTCACCGGAGATGACTTTTCCCATACAAAAGTTCACCGGAGATGACTTTCCCAATACAAAAGTTCGCCGGAGATGACTTTCCCAATACAAAAGTTCACCGGAGATGACTTTTCCCATACAAAAGTTCACCGGAGATGACTTTCCCAATACAAAAGTTCACCGGAGATGACTTTTCCCATACAAAAGTTCACCGGAGATGACTTTCCCATACAAAAGTTCACCGGAGATGACTTTCCCAATACAAAAGTTCACCGGAGATGACTTTCCCAATACAAAAGTTCACCGGAGATGACTTTTCCCATACAAAAGTTCACCGGAGATGACTTTCCCAATACAAAAGTTCACCGGAGATGACTTTTCCCATACAAAAGTTCACCGGAGATGACTTTCCCAATACAAAAGTTCACCGGAGATGACTTTTCCCATACAAAAGTTCACCGGAGATGACTTTCCCATACAAAAGTTCACCGGAGATGACTTTCCCAATACAAAAGTTCACCGGGCATGACTTTCCCAATACAAAAGTTCACCGGAGATGACTTTCCCAATATAAAAGTTCACCGGAGATGACTTTCCCAATACAAAAGTTCACCGGGCATGACTTTCCCAATATAAAAGTTCACCGGAGATGACTTTCCCAATACAAAAGTTCACCGGAGATGACTTACCCAATATAAAAGTTCACCGGAGATGACTTTCCCAATACAAAAGTTCACCGGAGATGACTTTCCCATACAAAAGTTCACCGGAGATGACTTTCCCAATACAAAAGTTCACCGGGCATGACTTTTCCCATACAAAAGTTCACCGGAGATGACTTTCCCAATACAAAAGTTCACCGGAGATGACTTTTCCCATACAAAAGTTCACCGGAGATGACTTTTCCCATACAAAAGTTCACCGGAGATGACTTTCCCAATACAAAAGTTCACCGGAGATGACTTTCCCAATACAAAAGTTCACCGGAGATGACTTTTCCCATACAAAAGTTCACCGGAGATGACTTTTCCCCATACAAAAGTTCACCGGAGATGACTTTCCCAATACAAAAGTTCACCGGGCATGACTCTCCCAATACAAAAGTTCACCGGAGATGACTTTTCCCATACAAAAGTTCACCGGAGATGACTTTCCCAATACAAAAAGTTCACCGGAGATGACTTTCCCAATACAATAGTTCACCGGAGATGACTTTTCCCATACAAAAGTTCACCGGAGATGACTTTCCCAATACAAAAGTTCACCGGAGATGACTTTTCCCATACAAAAGTTCACCGGGAGATGACTTTCCCAATACAAAAGTTCACCGGAGATGACTTTTCCCATACAAAAGTTCACCGGAGATGACTTTCCCATACAAAAGTTCACCGGAGATGACTTTCCCAATACAAAAGTTCACCGGGCATGACTTTCCCAATACAAAAGTTCACCGGAGATGACTTTCCCAATATAAAAGTTCACCGGAGATGACTTTCCCAATACAAAAGTTCACCGGGCATGACTTTCCCAATATAAAAGTTCACCGGAGATGACTTTCCCAATACAAAAGTTCACCGGAGATGACTTTCCCAATATAAAAGTTCACCGGAGATGACTTTCCCAATACAAAAGTTCACCGGAGATGACTTTTCCCATACAAAAGTTCACCGGAGATGACTTTCCCAATACAAAAGTTCACCGGGCATGACTTTTCCCATACAAAAGTTCACCGGAGATGACTTTTCCCATACAAAAGTTCACCGGAGATGACTTTCCCAATACAAAAGTTCACCGGAGATGACTTTCCCAATACAAAAGTTCACCGGAGATGACTTTCCCAATACAAAAGTTCACCGGAGATGACTTTCCCAATACAAAAGTTCACCGGAGATGACTTTTCCCATACAAAAGTTCACCGGAGATGACTTTCCCAATACAAAAGTTCACCGGAGATGACTTTCCCAATACAAAAGTTCACCGGGCATGACTTTCCCAATACAAAAGTTCACCGGAGTGACTTTCCCAATACAAAAGTTCACCGGGCATGACTTTCCCAAAACAAAAGTTCACCGGGCATGACTTTCCCAATATAAAAGTTCACCGGGCATGACTTTCCCAATACAAAAGTTCACCGGAGATGACTTTCCCAATACAAAAGTTCACCGGAGATGACTTTCCCAATACAAAAGTTCACCGGGCATGACTTTTCCCATACAAAAGTTCACCGGAGATGGCTTTCCCAATACAAAAGTTCACCGGAGATGACTTTCCCAATACAAAAGTTCACCGGAGATGACTTTTCCCATACAAAAGTTCACCGGAGATGACTTTCCCAATACAAAAGTTCACCGGAGATGACTTTTCCCATACAAAAGTTCACCGGAGATGACTTTCCCAATACAAAAGTTCACCGGAGATGACTTTCCCAATACAAAAGTTCACCGGAGATGACTTTTCCCATACAAAAGTTCACCGGAGATGACTTTCCCAATACAAAAGTTCACCGGAGATGACTTTTCCCATACAAAAGTTCACCGGAGATGACTTTCCCAATACAAAAGTTCACCGGAGATGACTTTTCCCATACAAAAGTTCACCGGAGATGACTTTCCCAATACAAAAGTTCACCGGGCATGACTTTCCCAATACAAAAGTTCACCGGAGATGACTTTTCCCATACAAAAGTTCACCGGAGATGACTTTCCCAATACAAAAGTTCACCGGAGATGACTTTTCCCATACAAAAGTTCACCGGAGATGACTTTCCCAATACAAAAGTTCACCGGAGATGACTTTCCCAATACAAAAGTTCACCGGAGATGACTTTTCCCATACAAAAGTTCACCGGAGATGACTTTCCCAATACAAAAGTTCACCGGAGATGACTTTCCCATACAAAAGTTCACCGGAGATGACTTTCCCAATACAAAAGTTCACCGGAGATGACTTTTCCCATACAAAGTTCACCGGAGATGACTTTCCCAATACAAAAGTTCACCGGAGATGACTTTCCCAATACAAAAGTTCACCGGAGATGACTTTCCCAATACAAAAGTTCACCGGAGATGAATTTTCCCATACAAAAGTTCACCGGAGATGACTTTCCCAATACAAAAGTTCACCGGAGATGACTTTCCCAATACAAAAGTTCACCGGAGATGACTTTCCCAATACAAAAGTTCACCGGAGATGACTTTCCCAATACAAAAGTTCACCGGGCATGACTTTCCCAATACAAAAGTTCACCGGAGATGACTTTCCCAATACAAAAGTTCACCGGGCATGACTTTCCCAAAACAAAAGTTCACCGGGCATGACTTTCCCAATATAAAAGTTCACCGGGCATGACTTTCCCAATACAAAAGTTTCACCGGAGATGACTTTCCCCAATACAAAAGTTCACCGGGCATGACTTTTCCCATACAAAAGTTCACCGGGAGATGACTTTCCCATACAAAAGTTCACCGGAGATGACTTTCCCAATACAAAAGTTCACCGGAGATGACTTTTCCCATACAAAAGTTCACCGGAGATGACTTTCCCAATACAAAAGTTCACCGGAGATGACTTTTCCCATACAAAAAGTTCACCGGAGATGACTTTCCCAATACAAAAGTTCACCGGAGATGACTTTCCCAATACAAAAGTTCACCGGAGATGACTTTCCCAATACAAAAGTTCACCGGGCATGACTTTCCCAATACAAAAGTTCACCGGAGATGACTTTCCCAATACAAAAGTTCACCGGGCATGACTTTCCCAAAACAAAAGTTCACCGGGCATGACTTTCCCAATATAAAAGTTCACCGGGCATGACTTTCCCAATACAAAAGTTCACCGGAGATGACTTTCCCAATACAAAAGTTCACCGGAGATGACTTTCCCAATACAAAAGTTCACCGGGCATGACTTTTCCCATACAAAAGTTCACCGGAGATGGCTTTCCCAATACAAAAGTTCACCGGAGATGACTTTCCCAATACAAAAGTTCACCGGAGATGACTTTCCCAATATAAAAGTTCACCGGAGATGACTTTCCCAATACAAAAGTTCACCGGAGATGACTTTTCCCATACAAGTTCACCGGAGATGACTTTCCCAATACAAAAGTTCACCGGGCATGACTTTTCCCATACAAAAGTTCACCGGAGATGACTTTTCCCCATACAAAAGTTCACCGGAGATGACTTTCCCAATACAAAAGTTCACCGGAGATGACTTTCCCAATACAAAAGTTCACCGGAGATGACTTTCCCAATACAAAAGTTCACCGGAGATGACTTTCCCAATACAAAAAGTTCACCGGAGATGACTTTTCCCATACAAAAGTTCACCGGAGATGACTTTCCCAATACAAAAGTTCACCGGAGATGACTTTCCCAATACAAAAGTTCACCGGGCATGACTTTCCAATACAAAAGTTCACCGGAGATGACTTTCCCAATACAAAAGTTCACCGGGCATGACTTTCCCAAAACAAAAGTTCACCGGGCATGACTTTCCCAATATAAAAGTTCACCGGGCATGACTTTCCCAATACAAAAGTTCACCGGAGATGACTTTCCCAATACAAAAGTTCACCGGAGATGACTTTCCCAATACAAAAGTTCACCGGGCATGACTTTTCCCATACAAAAGTTCACCGGAGATGGCTTTCCCAATACAAAAGTTCACCGGAGATGACTTTCCCAATACAAAAGTTCACCGGAGATGACTTTTCCCATACAAAAGTTCACCGGAGATGACTTTCCCAATACAAAAGTTCACCGGAGATGACTTTTCCCATACAAAAGTTCACCGGAGATGACTTTCCCAATACAAAAGTTCACCGGAGATGACTTTCCCAATACAAAAGTTCACCGGAGATGACTTTTCCCATACAAAAGTTCACCGGAGATGACTTTCCCAATACAAAAGTTCACCGGAGATGACTTTTCCCATACAAAAGTTCACCGGAGATGACTTTCCCAATACAAAAGTTCACCGGAGATGACTTTTCCCATACAAAAGTTCACCGGAGATGACTTTCCCAATACAAAAGTTCACCGGGCATGACTTTCCCAATACAAAAGTTCACCGGAGATGACTTTTCCCATACAAAAGTTCACCGGAGATGACTTTCCCAATACAAAAGTTCACCGGAGATGACTTTTCCCATACAAAAGTTCACCGGAGATGACTTTCCCAATACAAAAGTTCACCGGAGATGACTTTCCCAATACAAAAGTTCACCGGAGATGACTTTTCCCATACAAAAGTTCACCGGAGATGACTTTCCCAATACAAAAGTTCACCGGAGATGACTTTTCCCATACAAAAGTTCACCGGAGATGACTTTCCCAATACAAAAGTTCACCGGAGATGACTTTTCCCATACAAAAGTTCACCGGAGATGACTTTCCCAATACAAAAGTTCACCGGAGATGACTTTCCCAATACAAAAGTTCACCGGAGATGACTTTCCCAATACAAAAGTTCACCGGAGATGAATTTTCCCATACAAATTTCACCGGAGATGACTTTCCCAATACAAAAGTTCACCGGAGATGACTTTCCCAATACAAAAGTTCACCGGAGATGACTTTCCCAATACAAAAGTTCACCGGAGATGACTTTCCCAATACAAAAGTTCACCGGGCATGACTTTCCCAATACAAAAGTTCACCGGAGATGACTTTCCCAATACAAAAGTTCACCGGGCATGACTTTCCCAAAACAAAAGTTCACCGGGCATGACTTTCCCAATATAAAAGTTCACCGGGCATGACTTTCCCAATACAAAAGTTCACCGGAGATGACTTTCCCAATACAAAAGTTCACCGGGCATGACTTTTCCCATACAAAAGTTCACCGGAGATGACTTTCCCAATACAAAAGTTCACCGGAGATGACTTTCCCAATACAAAAGTTCACCGGAGATGACTTTTCCCATACAAAAGTTCACCGGAGATGACTTTCCCAATACAAAAGTTCACCGGAGATGACTTTTCCCATACAAAAGTTCACCGGAGATGACTTTCCCAATACAAAAGTTCACCGGAGATGACTTTCCCAATACAAAAGTTCACCGGAGATGACTTTTCCCATACAAAAGTTCACCGGAGATGACTTTCCCAATACAAAAGTTCACCGGAGATGACTTTTCCCATAAAAAAGTTCACCGGAGATGACTTTCCCAATACAAAAGTTCACCGGAGATAACTTTTCCCATACAAAAGTTCACCGGAGATGACTTTCCCAATACAAAAGTTCACCGGGCATGACTTTCCCAATACAAAAGTTCACCGGAGATGACTTTTCCCATACAAAAGTTCACCGGAGATGACTTTCCCAATACAAAAGTTCACCGGAGATGACTTCTCCCATACAAAAGTTCACCGGAGATGACTTTCCCAATACAAAAGTTCACCGGAGATGACTTTCCCAATACAAAAGTTCACCGGAGATGACTTTTCCCATACAAAAGTTCACCGGAGATGACTTTCCCAATACAAAAGTTCACCGGAGATGACTTTTCCCATACAAAAGTTCACCGGAGATGACTTTCCCAATACAAAAGTTCACCGGAGATGACTTTTCCCATACAAAAGTTCACCGGAGATGACTTTCCCAATACAAAAGTTCACCGGAGATGACTTTCCCAATACAAAAGTTCACCGGAGATGACTTTTCCCATACAAATGTTCACCGGAGATGACTTTCCCAATACAAAAGTTCACCGGAGATGACTTTCCCAATACAAAAGTTCACCGGAGATGACTTTCCCAATACAAAAGTTCACCGGAGATGACTTTCCCAATACAAAAGTTCACCGGAGATGACTTTCCCATACAAAAGTTCACCGGAGATGACTTTCCCAATACAAAAGTTCACCGGAGATGACTTTTCCCATACAAAAGTTCACCGGAGATGACTTTCCCAATACAAAAGTTCACCGGAGATGACTTTTCCCATACAAAAGTTCACCGGAGATGACTTTCCCAATACAAAAGTTCACCGGAGATGACTTTCCCAATACAAAAGTTCACCGGAGATGACTTTCCCAATACAAAAGTTCACCGGAGATGACTTTTCCCATACAAAAGTTCACCGGAGATGACTTTTCCCATACAAAAGTTCACCGGAGATGACTTTTCCCATACAAAAGTTCACCGGAGATGACTTTCCCAATACAAAAGTTCACCGGAGATGACTTTTCCCATACAAAAGTTCACCGGAGATGACTTTCCCAATACAAAAGTTCACCGGAGATGACTTTCCCAATACAAAAGTTCACCGGGCATGACTTTCCCAATACAAAAGTTCACCGGTGATGACTTTTCCCATACAAAAGTTCACCGGAGATGACTTTCCCAATACAAAAGTTCACCGGAGATGACTTTCCCAATACAAAAGTTCACCGGAGATGACTTTTCCCATACAAAAGTTCACCGGAGATGACTTTCCCAATACAAAAGTTCACCGGAGATGACTTTTCCCATACAAAAGTTCACCGGAGATGACTTTCCCAATACAAAAGTTCACCGGAGATGACTTTTCCCATACAAAAGTTCACCGGAGATGACTTTCCCATACAAAAGTTCACCGGAGATGACTTTCCCAATACAAAAGTTCACCGGGCATGACTTTCCCAATACAAAAGTTCACCGGAGATGACTTTCCCAATATAAAAGTTCACCGGAGATGACTTTCCCAATACAAACGTTCACCGGGCATGACTTTCCCAATATAAAAGTTCACCGGAATTGACTTTCCCAATACAAAATTTCACCGGAGATGACTTTCCCAATATAAAAGTTCACCGGAGATGACTTTCCCAATACAAAAGTTCACCGGAGATGACTTTTCCCATACAAAAGTTCACCGGAGATGACTTTCCCAATACAAAAGTTCACCGGGCATGACTTTTCCCATACAAAAGTTCACCGGAGATGACTTTCCCAATACAAAGGTTCACCGGAGATGAATTTTCCCATACAAAAGTTCACCGGAGATGACTTTTCCCATACAAAAGTTCACCGGAGATGACTTTCCCAATACAAAAGTTCACCGGAGATGACTTTCCCAATACAAAAGTTCACCGGAGATGACTTTTCCCATACAAAAGTTCACCGGAGATGACTTTTCCCATACAAAAGTTCACCGGAGATGACTTTCCCATACAAAAGTTCACCGGAGATGACTTTCCCAATACAAAAGTTCACCGGAGATGACTTTTCCCATACAAAAGTTCACCGGAGATGACTTTCCCAATACAAAAGTTCACCGGAGATGACTTTCCCAATACAAAAGTTCACCGGGCATGACTTTCCCAATACAAAAGTTCACCGGAGATGACTTTTCCCATACAAAAGTTCACCGGAGATGACTTTCCCAATACAAAAGTTCACCGGAGATGACTTTTCCCACACAAAAGTTCACCGGGCATGACTTTTCCCATACAAAAGTTCACCGGAGATGACTTTTCCCATACAAAAGTTCACCGGGCATGACTTTCCTAATACAAAAGTTCACCGGAGATGACTTTTCCCATACAAAAGTTCACCGGAGATGACTTTCCCAATACAAAAGTTCACCGGGCATGACTTTCCCAATACAAAAGTTCACCGGAGATGACTTTCCCAATATAAAAGTTCACCGGAGATGACTTTTCCCATACAAAAGTTCACCGGGCATGACTTTCCCAATACAAAAGTTCACCGGAGATGACTTTCCCAATACAAAAGTTCACCGGAGATGACTTTTCCCATACAAAAGTTCACCGGAGATGACTTTCCCAATACAAAAGTTCACCGGAGATGACTTTTCCCAATACAAAAGTTCACAGGAGATGACTTTTCCCATACAAAAATTCACCGGAGATGATTTTCCCAATACAAAAGTTCACCGGAGATGACTTTCCCAATACAAAAGTTCACCGGGCATGACTTTCCCAATACAAAAGTTCACCGGAGATGACTTTTCCCATACAAAAGTGCACCGGAGATGACTTTCCCAATACAAAAGTTCACCGGAGATGACTTTTCCCAATACAAAAGTTCACCGGAGATGACTTTTCCCATACAAAAGTTCACCGGAGATGACTTTCCCAATACAAAAGTTCACCGGAGATGACTTTCCCAATACAAAAGTTCACCGGAGATGACTTTCCCAATACAAAAGTTCACCGGAGATGACTTTTCCCATATAAAAGTTCACCGGGCACGACTTTCCCAATACAAAAGTTCACCGGAGATGACTTTCCCAATATAAAAGTTCACCGGGCATGACTTTCCCAATACAAAAGTTCACCGGGCACGACTTTCCCAATACAAAAGTTCACCGGGCATGACTTTCCCAATACAAAAGTTCACCGGAGATGACTTTCCCAATACAAAAGTTCACCGGAGATGACTTTTCCCATACAAAAGTTCACCGGAGATGACTTTCCCAATACAAAAGTTCACCGGGCACGACTTTCCCAATACAAAAGTTCACCGGAGATGACTTTCCCAATACAAAAGTTCACCGGAGATGACTTTTCCCATACAAAAGTTCACCGGAGATGACTTTCCCAATACAAAAGTTCACCGGAGATGACTTTCCCAATACAAAAGTTCACCGGGCATGACTTTCCCAATACAAAAGTTCACCGGAGATGACTTTTCCCATACAAAAGTTCACCGGAGATGACTTTCCCAATACAAAAGTTCACCGGAGATGACTTTTCCCATACAAAAGTTCACCGGAGATGACTTTCCCAATACAAAAGTTCACCGGAGATGACTTTTCCCATACAAAAGTTCACCGGGCATGACTTTTCCCATACAAAAGTTCACCGGGCACGACTTTCCCAATACAAAAGTTCACCGGGCATGACTTTCCCAATACAAAAGTTCACCGGAGATGACTTTCCCAATACAAAAGTTCACCGGAGATGACTTTTCCCATACAAAAGTTCACCGGAGATGACTTTCCCAATACAAAAGTTCACCGGGCACGACTTTCCCAATACAAAAGTTCACCGGAGATGACTTTCCCAATACAAAAGTTCACCGGAGATGACTTTTCCCATACAAAAGTTCACCGGAGATGACTTTCCCAATACAAAAGTTCACCGGAGATGACTTTCCCAATACAAAAGTTCACCGGGCATGACTTTCCCAATACAAAAGTTCACCGGAGATGACTTTCCCAATATAAAAGTTCACCGGGCATGACTTTTCCCATACAAAAGTTCACCGGAGATGACTTTCCCAATACAAAAGTTCACCGGAGATGACTTTTCCCATACAAAAGTTCACCGGAGATGACTTTTCCCATACAAAAGCTCACCGGAGATGACTTTCCCAATACAAAAGTTCACCGGAGATGACTTTCCCAATACAAAAGTTCACCGGAGATGACTTTCCCAATACAAAAGTTCACCGGAGATGACTTTCCCAAAACAAAAGTTCACCGGGCATGACTTTCCCAATACAAAAGTTCACCGGAGATGACTTTTCCCATACAAAAGTTCACCGGAGATGACTTTCCCAATACAAAAGTTCACCGGAGATGACTTTTCCCATACAAAAGTTCACCGGAGATGACTTTTCCCATACAAAAGTTCACCGGAGATGACTTTCCCAATACAAAAGTTCACCGGAGATGACTTTCCCAATACAAAAGTTCACCGGAGATGACTTTTCCCATACAAAAGTTCACCGGAGATGACTTTTCCCATACAAAAGTTCACCGGAGATGACTTTTCCCATACAAAAGTTCACCGGAGATGACTTTCCCAATATAAAAGTTCACCGGGCATGACTTTCCCAATACAAAAGTTCACCAGAGATGACTTTTCCCATACAAAAGTTCACCGGAGATGACTTTTCCCATACAAAAGTTCACCGGAGATGACTTTCCCAATACAAAAGTTCACCGGAGATGACTTTCCCAATACAAAAGTTCACCGGAGATGACTTTTCCCATACAAAAGTTCACCGGAGATGACTTTTCCTATACAAAAGTTCACCGGAGATGACTTTCCCATACAAAAGTTCACCGGAGATGACTTTTCCCATACAAAAGTTCACCGGAGATGACTTTTCCCATACAAAAGTTCACCGGAGATGACTTTCCCAATACAAAAGTTCACCGGAGATGACTTTTTCCATACAAAAGTTCACCGGAGATGACTTTTCCCATACAAAAGTTCACCGGAGATGACTTTCCCAATACAAAAGTTAACCGGAGATGACTTTCCCAATACAAAAGTTCACCGGGCACGACTTTCCCAATACAAAAGTTCACCGGAGATGACTTTCCCAATACAAAAGTTCACCGGAGATGACTTTCCCAATACAAAAGTTCACCGGAGATGACTTTCCCAATACAAAAGTTCACCGGAGATGACTTTTCCCATACAAAAGTTCACCGGAGATGACTTTCCCATACAAAAGTTCACCGGAGATGACTTTCCCAATACAAAAGTTCACCGGAGATGACTTTTCCCATACAAAAGTTCAACGGAGATGACTTTCCCAATACAAAAGTTCACCGGGCACGACTTTCCCAATACAAAAGTTCACCGGAGATGACTTTCCCAATACAAAAGTTCACCGGAGATGACTTTTCCCATACAAAAGTTCACCGGAGATGACTTTCCCAATACAAAAGTTCACCGGAGATGACTTTCCCAATACAAAAGTTCACCAGGCATGACTTTCCCAATACAAAAGTTCACCGGAGATGACTTTCCCAATATAAAAGTTCACCGGCCATGACTTTCCCATACAAAAGTTCACCGGAGATGACTTTTCCCATACAAAAGTTCACCGGAGATGACTTTTCCCATACAAAAGTTCACCGGAGATGACTTTCCCAATACAAAAGTTCACCGGAGATGACTTTCCCAATACAAAAGTTCACCGGAGATGACTTTTCCCATACAAAAGTTCACCGGAGATGACTTTCCCAATACAAAAGTTCACCGGAGATGACTTTCCCAATACAAAAGTTCACCGGAGATGACTTTCCCAATACAAAAGTTCACCGGGCATGACTTTCCCAATACAAAAGTTCACCGGAGATGACTTTCCCAATACAAAAGTTCACCGGAGATGACTTTTCCCATACAAAAGTTCACCGGAGATGACTTTCCCAATAAAAAAGTTCACCGGAGATGACTTTTCCCATACAAAAGTTCACCGGAGATGACTTTTCCCATACAAAAGTTCACCGGAGATGACTTTTCCCATACAAAAGTTCACCGGGCATGACTTTCCCAATACAAAAGTTCACCGGAGATGACTTTTCCCATACAAAAGTTCACCGGAGATGACTTTTCCCATACAAAAGTTCACCGGAGATGACTTTTCCCATACAAAAGTTCACCGGAGATGACTTTCCCAATACAAAAGTTCACCGGAGATGACTTTTCCCATACAAAAGTTCACCGGAGATGACTTTCCCAATACAAAAGTTCACCGGGCATGACTTTCCCAATACAAAAGTTCACCGGAGATGACTTTTCCCATACAAAAGTTCACCGGGCATGACTTTCCCAATACAAAAGTTCACCGGAGATGACTTTTCCCATACAAAAGTTCACCGGAGATGACTTTCCCAATACAAAAGTTCACCGGAGATGACTTTCCCAATATAAAAGTTCACCGGGCATGACTTTCCCAATACAAAAGTTCACCGGGCATGACTTTCCCAATACAAAAGTTCACCGGAGATGACTTTCCCAATACAAAAGTTCACCGGAGATGACTTTCCCAATATAAAAGTTCACCGGAGATGACTTTTCCCCATACAAAAGTTCACCGGGCATGACTTTCCCAATACAAAAGTTCACCGGGCATGACTTTCCCAATACAAAAGTTCACCGGAGATGACTTTCCAATACAAAAGTTCACCGGAGATGACTTTCCCAATATAAAAGTTCACCGGGCATGACTTTCCCAATACAAAAGTTCACCGGGCACGACTTTCCCAATACAAAAGTTCACCGGATATGACTTTCCCAATACAAAAGTTCACCGGGCATGACTTTCCCAATATAAAAGTTCACCGGGCATGACTTTCCCAATACAAAAGTTCACCGGAGATGACTTTCCCAATACAAAAGTTCACCGGAGATGACTTTTCCCATACAAAAGTTCACCGGAGATGACTTTTCCCGTACAAAAGTTCACCGGAGATGACTTTCCCAATACAAAAGTTCACCGGAGATGACTTTTCCCATACAAAAGTTCACCGGAGATGACTTTTCCCATACAAAAGTTCACCGGAGATGACTTTCCCAATACAAAAGTTCACCGGGCATGACTTTCCCAATACAAAAGTTCACCGGAGATGACTTTTCCCATACAAAAGTTCACCGGAGATTACTTTCCCAATACAAAAGTTCACCGGAGATGACTTTCCCAATACAAAAGTTCACCGGAGATGACTTTTCCCATACAAAAGTTCACCGGAGATGACTTTTCCCATACAAAAGTTCACCGGGCATGACTTTCCCAATACAAAAGTTCACCGGAGATGACTTTTCCCATAAAAAAGTTCACCGGGCATGACTTTCCCAATACAAAAGTTCACCGGAGATGACTTTCCCAATACAAAAGTTCACCGGATATGACTTTCCCAATACAAAAGTTCACCGGGCATGACTTTCCCAATATAAAAGTTCACCGGGCATGACTTTCCCAATACAAAAGTTCACCGGAGATGACTTTCCCAATACAAAAGTTCACCGGAGATGACTTTTCCCATACAAAAGTTCACCGGAGATGACTTTTCCCATACAAAAGTTCACCGGAGATGACTTTCCCAATACAAAAGTTCACCGGAGATGACTTTTCCCATACAAAAGTTCACCGGAGATGACTTTTCCCATACAAAAGTTCACCGGAGATGACTTTCCCAATACAAAAGTTCACCGGGCATGACTTTCCCAATACAAAAGTTCACCGGAGATGACTTTTCCCATACAAAAGTTCACCGGAGATTACTTTCCCAATACAAAAGTTCACCGGAGATGACTTTCCCAATACAAAAGTTCACCGGAGATGACTTTTCCCATACAAAAGTTCACCGGAGATGACTTTTCCCATACAAAAGTTCACCGGGCATGACTTTCCCAATACAAAAGTTCACCGGAGATGACTTTTCCCATACAAAAGTTCACCGGGCATGACTTTCCCAATACAAAAGTTCACCGGAGATGACTTTCCCAATACAAAAGTTCACCGGAGATGACTTTCCCAATACAAAAGTTCACCGGAGATGACTTTCCCAATACAAAAGTTCACCGGAGATGACTTTTCCCATACAAAAGTTCACCGGAGATGACTTTTGCCATACAAAAGTTCACCGGGCATGACTTTCCCATACAAAAGTTCACCGGAGATGACTTTTCCCATACAAAAGTTCACCGGAGATGACTTTTCCCATACAAAAGTTCACCGGAGATGACTTTCCCAATATAAAAGTTCACCGGGCATGACTTTCCCAATACAAAAGTTCACCGGGCATGACTTTCCCAATACAAAAGTTCACCGGGCATGACTTTCCCAATACAAAAGTTCACCGGAGATGACTTTTCCCATACAAAAGTTCACCGGAGATGACTTTCCCAATACAAAAGTTCACCGGAGATGACTTTTCCCATACAAAAGTTCACCGGAGATGACTTTTCCCATACAAAAGTTCACCGGAGATGACATTCCCAATACAAAAGTTCACCGGGCATGACTTTCCCAATACAAAAGTTCACCGGAGATGACTTTTCCCATACAAAAGTTCACCGGAGATGACTTTCCCAATACAAAAGTTCACCGGAGATGACTTTTCCCATACAAAAGTTCACCGGAGATGACTTTTCCCATACAAAAGTTCACCGGAGATGACTTTTCCCATACAAAAGTTCACCGGAGATGACTTTCCCAATACAAAAGTTCACCGGGCATGACTTTCCCAATACAAAAGTTCACCGGAGATGACTTTCCCAATACAAAAGTTCACCGGAGATGACTTTTCCAATACAAAAGTTCACCGGGCATGACTTTCCCAATACAAAAGTTCACCGGAGATGACTTTCCCAATACAAAAGTTCACCGGGCATGACTTTCCCAATACAAAAGTTCACCGGGCATGACTTTTCCCATACAAAAGTTCACCGGAGATGACTTTCCCAATACAAAAGTTCACCGGAGATGACTTTCCCAATACAAAAGTTCACCGGAGATGACTTTCCCAATACAAAAGTTCACCGGGCATGACTTTCCCAAAACAAAAGTTCACCGGGCATGACTTTCCCAATACAAAAGTTCACCGGAGATGAATTTTCCCATACAAAAGTTCACCGGAGATGACTTTCCCAATACAAAAGTTCACCGGAGATGACTTTCCCAATATAAAAGTTCACCGGGCATGACTTTCCCAATACAAAAGTTCACCGGAGATGACTTTTCCCATACAAAAGTTCACCGGAGATGACCTTCCCAATACAAAAGTTCACCGGAGATGACTTTTCCCATACAAAAGTTCACCGGAGATGACTTTTCCCATACAAAAGTTCACCGGAGATGACTTTCCCAATACAAAAGTTCACCGGAGATGACTTTCCCAATACAAAAGTTCACCGGGCACGACTTTCCCAATACAAAAGTTCACCGGAGATGACTTTCCCAATATAAAAGTTCACCGGGCATGACTTTCCCAATACAAAAGTTCACCGGGCACGACTTTCCCAATACAAAAGTTCACCGGGCATGACTTTCCCAATACAAAAGTTCACCGGAGATGACTTTTCCCATACAAAAGTTCACCGGAGATGACTTTCCCAATACAAAAGTTCACCGGAGATGACTTTCCCAATACAAAAGTTCACCGGAGATGACTTTCCCAATACAAAAGTTCACCGGAGATGACTTTTCCCATACAAAAGTTCACCGGAGATGACTTTCCCAATACAAAAGTTCACCGGAGATGACTTTCCCAATACAAAAGTTCACCGGGCATGACTTTCCCAATACAAAAGTTCACCGGGCACGACTTTCCCAATACAAAAGTTCACCGGGCATGACTTTCCCAATACAAAAGTTCACCGGGCATGACTTTCCCAATACAAAAGTTCACCGGAGATGACTTTTCCCATACAAAAGTTCACCGGAGATGACTTTCCCAATACAAAAGTTCACCGGAGATGACTTTTCCCATACAAAAGTTCAACGGAGATGACTTTCCCAATACAAAAGTTCACCGGAGATGACTTTCCCAATACAAAAGTTCACCGGAGATGACCTTCCCAATACAAAAGTTCACCAGAGATGACTTTTCCCATACAAAAGTTCACCGGAGATGACTTTTCCCATACAAAAGTTCACCGGGCATGACTTTCCCATACAAAAGTTCACCGGAGATGACTTTTCCCATACAAAAGTTCACCGGAGATGACTTTTCCCATACAAAAGTTCACCGGAGATGACTTTCCCAATATAAAAGTTCACCGGGCATGACTTTCCCAATACAAAAGTTCACCGGGCGTGACTTTCCCAATACAAAAGTTCACCGGGCATGACTTTCCCAATACAAAAGTTCACCGGAGATGACTTTTCCCATACAAAAGTTCACCGGAGATGACTTTCCCAATACAAAAGTTCACCGGAGATGACTTTCCCAATCCAAAAGTTCACCGGAGATGACTTTCCCAATACAAAAGTTCACCGGAGATGACTTTTCCCATACAAAAGTTCACCGGAGATGACTTTCCCAATACAAAAGTTCACCGGAGATGACTTTTCCCATACAAAATTCACCGGAGATGACTTTCCCAATACAAAAGTTCACCGGAGATGACTTTTCCCATACAAAAGTTCACCGGAGATGACTTTTCCCATACAAAAGTTCACCGGGCATGACTTTCCCATACAAAAGTTCACCGGAGATGACTTTTCCCATACAAAAGTTCACCGGAGATGACTTTTCCCATACAAAAGTTCACCGGAGATGACTTTCCCAATACAAAAGTTCACCGGAGATGACTTTTCCCATACAAAAGTTCACCGGAGATGACTTTTCCCATACAAAAGTTCACCGGAGATGACATTCCCAATACAAAAGTTCACCGGGCATGACTTTCCCAATACAAAAGTTCACCGGAGATGACTTTTCCCATACAAAAGTTCACCGGAGATGACTTTCCCAATACAAAAGTTCACCGGAGATGACTTTTCCCATACAAAAGTTCACCGGAGATGACTTTTCCCATACAAAAGTTCACCGGAGATGACTTTTCCCATACAAAAGTTCACCGGAGATGACTTTCCCAATACAAAAGTTCACCGGGCATGACTTTCCCAATACAAAAGTTCACCGGAGATGACTTTCCCAATACAAAAGTTCACCGGAGATGACTTTTCCAATACAAAAGTTCACCGGGCATGACTTTCCCAATACAAAAGTTCACCGGAGATGACTTTCCCAATACAAAAGTTCACCGGGCATGACTTTCCCAATACAAAAGTTCACCGGGCATGATTTTTCCCATACAAAAGTTCACCGGAGATGACTTTCCCAATACAAAAGTTCACCGGAGATGACTTTCCCAATACAAAAGTTCACCGGAGATGACTTTCCCAATACAAAAGTTCACCGGGCATGACTTTCCCAAAACAAAAGTTCACCGGGCATGACTTTCCCAATACAAAAGTTCACTGGAGATGAATTTTCCCATACAAAAGTTCACCGGAGATGACTTTCCCAATACAAAAGTTCACCGGAGATGACTTTCCCAATATAAAAGTTCACCGGGCATGACTTTCCCAATACAAAAGTTCACCGGAGATGACTTTTCCCATACAAAAGTTCACCGGAGATGACCTTCCCAATACAAAAGTTCACCGGAGATGACTTTTCCCATACAAAAGTTCACCGGAGATGACTTTTCCCATACAAAAGTTCACCGGAGATGACTTTCCCAATACAAAAGTTCACCGGAGATGACTTTCCCAATACAAAAGTTCACCGGGCACGACTTTCCCAATACAAAAGTTCACCGGAGATGACTTTCCCAATATAAAAGTTCACCGGGCATGACTTTCCCAATACAAAAGTTCACCGGGCACGACTTTCCCAATACAAAAGTTCACCGGGCATGACTTTCCCAATACAAAAGTTCACCGGAGATGACTTTTCCCATACAAAAGTTCACCGGAGATGACTTTCCCAATACAAAAGTTCACCGGAGATGACTTTCCCAATACAAAAGTTCACCGGAGATGACTTCCCCAATACAAAAGTTCACCGGAGATGACTTTTCCCATACAAAAGTTCACCGGAGATGACTTTCCCAATACAAAAGTTCACCGGAGATGACTTTCCCAATACAAAAGTTCACCGGGCATGACTTTCCCAATACAAAAGTTCACCGGGCACGACTTTCCCAATACAAAAGTTCACCGGGCATGACTTTCCCAATACAAAAGTTCACCGGGCATGACTTTCCCAATACAAAAGTTCACCGGAGATGACTTTTCCCATACAAAAGTTCACCGGAGATGACTTTCCCAATACAAAAGTTCACCGGAGATGACTTTTCCCATACAAAAGTTCAACGGAGATGACTTTCCCAATACAAAAGTTCACCGGAGATGACTTTCCCAATACAAAAGTTCACCGGAGATGACTTTCCCAATACAAAAGTTCACCGGAGATGACTTTTCCCATACAAAAGTTCACCGGAGATGACTTTTCCCATACAAAAGTTCACCGGGCATGACTTTCCCATACAAAAGTTCACCGGAGATGACTTTTCCCATACAAAAGTTCACCGGAGATGACTTTTCCCATACAAAAGTTCACCGGAGATGACTTTCCCAATATAAAAGTTCACCGGGCATGACTTTCCCAATACAAAAGTTCACCGGGCGTGACTTTCCCAATACAAAAGTTCACCGGGCATGACTTTCCCAATACAAAAGTTCACCGGAGATGACTTTTCCCATACAAAAGTTCACCGGAGATGGCTTTCCCAATACAAAAGTTCACCGGAGATGACTTTCCCAATCCAAAAGTTCACCGGAGATGACTTTCCCAATACAAAAGTTCACCGGAGATGACTTTTCCCATACAAAAGTTCACCGGAGATGACTTTCCCAATACAAAAGTTCACCGGAGATGACTTTTCCCATACAAAATTCACCGGAGATGACTTTCCCAATACAAAAGTTCACCGGAGATGACTTTTCCCATACAAAAGTTCACCGGAGATGACTTTCCCAATACAAAAGTTCACCGGGCATGACTTTCCCAAAACAAAAGTTCACCGGGCATGACTTTCCCAATACAAAAGTTCACCGGAGATGACTTTTCCCATACAAAAGTTCACCGGAGATGACTTTCCCAATACAAAAGTTCACCGGAGATGACTTTTCCCATACAAAAGTTCACCGGAGATGACTTTCCCAATACAAAAGTTCACCGGAGATGACTTTCCCAATACAAAAGTTCACCGGGCATGACTCTCCCAATACAAAAGTTCACCGGAGATGACTTTCCCAATACAAAAGTTCACCGGGCACGACTTTCCCAATACAAAAGTTCACCGGAGATGACTTTCCCAATACAAAAGTTCACCGGGCATGACTTTCCCAATATAAAAGTTCACCGGGCATGACTTTCCCAATACAAAAGTTCACCGGAGATGACTTTCCCAATATAAAAGTTCACCGGGCATGACTTTCCCAATACAAAAGTTCACCGGGCATGACTTTCCCAATACAAAAGTTCACCGGAGATGACTTTTCCCATACAAAAGTTCACCGGAGATGACTTTCCCAATACAAAAGTTCACCGGGCATGACTTTCCCAATACAAAAGTTCACCGGAGATGACTTTTCCCATACAAAAGTTCACCGGAGATGACTTTCCCAATACAAAAGTTCACCGGAGATGAATTTCCCAATACAAAAGTTCACCGGAGATGACTTTTCCCATACAAAAGTTCACCGGAGATGACTTTCCCAATACAAAAGTTCACCGGAGATGACTTTCCCAATACAAAAGTTCACCGGGCATGACTTTCCCAATACAAAAGTTCACCGGAGATGACTTTCCCAATACAAAAGTTCACCGGAGATGACTTTTCCCATACAAAAGTTCACCGGGCATGACTTTTCCCATACAAAAATTCACCGGAGATGACTTTTCCCATACAAAAGTTCACCGGAGATGACTTTCCCAATACAAAAGTTCACCGGGCATGACTTTCCCAATACAAAAGTTCACCGGAGATGACTTTTCCCATACAAAAGTTCACCGGAGATGACTTTCCCAATACAAAAGTTCACCGGGCATGACTTTCCCAATACAAAAGTTCACCGGGCATGACTTTCCCAATACAAAAGTTCACCGGAGATGACTTTTCCCATACAAAAGTTCACCGGAGATGACTTTCCCAATACAAAAGTTCACCGGAGATGACTTTTCCCAATACAAAAGTTCACCGGAGATGACTTTTCCCATACAAAAGTTCACCGGAGATGACTTTCCCAATACAAAAGTTCACCGGAGATGACTTTCCCAATACAAAAGTTCACCGGGCATGACTTTCCCAATACAAAAGTTCACCGGAGATGACTTTCCCAATACAAAAGTTCACCGGAGATGACTTTTCCCATACAAAAGTTCACCGGAGATGACTTTCCCAATACAAAAGTTCACCGGAGATGACTTTCCCAATACAAAAGTTCACCGGAGATGACTTTCCCAATACAAAAGTTCACCGGAGATGACTTTCCCAATACAAAAGTTCACCGGAGATGACTTTTCCCATACAAAAGTTCACCGGAGATGACTTTCCCAATACAAAAGTTCACCGGAGATGACTTTTCCCATACAAAAGTTCACCGGAGATGACTTTTCCAATACAAAAGTTCACCGGAGATGACTTTCCCAATACAAAAGTTCACCGGAGATGACTTTCCCAATACAAAAGTTCACCGGAGATGACTTTCCCAATACAAAAGTTCACCGGAGATGACTTTTCCCATACAAAAGTTCACCGGAGATGACTTTCCCAATACGAAAGTTCACCGGAGATGACTTTCCCAATATAAAAGTTCACCGGGCATGACTTTCCCAATACAAAAGTTCACCGGGCATGACTTTCCCAATACAAAAGTTCACCGGAGATGACTTTTCCCATACAAAAGTTCACCGGAGATGACTTTCCCAATACAAAAGTTCACCGGAGATGACTTTTCCCATACAAAAGTTCACCGGAGATGACTTTCCCAATACAAAAGTTCACCGGAGATGACTTTCCCAATACAAAAGTTCACCGGGCATGACTTTCCCAATACAAAAGTTCACCGGAGATGACTTTCCCAATACAAAAGTTCACCGGAGATGACTTTTCCCATACAAAAGTTCATTGGAGATGACTTTCCCAATACAAAAGTTCACCGGAGATGACTTTTCCCATACAAAAGTTCACCGGAGATGACTTTTCCCATACAAAAGTTCACCGGAGATGACTTTCCCAATACAAAAGTTCACCGGGCATGACTTTCCCAATACAAAAGTTCACCGGAGATGACTTTTCCCATACAAAAGTTCACCGGAGATGACTTTCCCAATACAAAAGTTCACCGGAGATGACTTTTCCCAATACAAAAGTTCACCGGAGATGACTTTTCCCATACAAAAGTTCACCGGAGATGACTTTCCCAATACAAAAGTTCACCGGAGATGACTTTCCCAATACAAAAGTTCACCGGGCATGACTTTCCCAATACAAAAGTTCACCGGAGATGACTTTTCCCATACAAAAGTTCACCGGAGATGACTTTCCCAATACAAAAGTTCACCGGAGATGACTTTTCCCATACAAAAGTTCACCGGGCATGACTTTTCCCATACAAAAGTTCACCGGAGATGACTTTTCCCATACAAAAGTTCACCGGAGATGACTTTCCCAATACAAAAGTTCACCGGGCATGACTTTCCCAATACAAAAGTTCACCGGAGATGACTTTTCCCATACAAAAGTTCACCGGAGATGACTTTCCCAATACAAAAGTTCACCGGGCATGACTTTCCCAATACAAAAGTTCACCGGAGATGACTTTTCCCATACAAAAGTTCACCGGAGATGACTTTCCCAATACAAAAGTTCACCGGAGATGACTTTTCCCAATACAAAAGTTCACCCGAGATGACTTTTCCCATACAAAAGTTCACCGGAGATGACTTTCCCAATACAAAAGTTCACCGGAGATGACTTTCCCAATACAAAAGTTCACCGGGCATGACTTTCCCAATACAAAAGTTCACCGGAGATGACTTTCCCATACAAAAGTTCACCGGAGATGACTTTCCCAATACAAAAGTTCACCGGAGATGACTTTTCCCAATACAAAAGTTCACCGGAGATGACTTTTCCCATACAAAAGTTCACCGGAGATGACTTTCCCAATACAAAAGTTCACCGGAGATGACTTTCCCCAATACAAAAGTTCACCGGGCACGACTTTCCCAATACAAAAGTTCACCGGAGATGACTTTCCCAATACAAAAGTTCACCGGACATGACTTTCCCAATATAAAAGTTCACCGGAGATGACTTTCCCAATACAAAAGTTCACCGGAGATGACTTTTCCCATACAAAAGTTCACCGGAGATGACTTTCCCAATACAAAAGTTCACCGGAGATGACTTTTCCCATACAAAAGTTCACCGGAGATGACTTTCCCAATACAAAAGTTCACCGGAGATGACTTTTCCCATACAAAAGTTCACCGGAGATGACTTTCCCAATAGAAAAGTTCACCGGGCATGACTTTCCCAAAACAAAAGTTCACCGGGCATGACTTTCCCAATACAAAAGTTCACCGGAGATGACTTTCCCAATACAAAAGTTCACCGGAGATGACTTTTCCCATACAAAAGTTCACCGGAGATGACTTTCCCAATACAAAAGTTCACCGGAGATGACTTTCCCAATACAAAAGTTCACCGGGCATGACTTTCCCAATACAAAAGTTCACCGGAGATGACTTTCCCAATACAAAAGTTCACCGGGCATGACTTTCCCAAAACAAAAGTTCACCGGAGATGACTTTCCCAATACAAAAGTTCACCGGAGATGACTTTTCCCATACAAAAGTTCACCGGAGATGACTTTCCCAATACAAAAGTTCACCGGAGATGACTTTTCCCATACAAAAGTTCACCGGAGATGACTTTCCCAATACAAAAGTTCACCGGAGATGACTTTTCCCATACAAAAGTTCACCGGAGATGACTTTCCCAATACAAAAGTTCACCGGAGATGACTTTTCCCATACAAAAGTTCACCGGAGATGACTTTCCCAATACAAAATATCACCGGAGATGACTTTTCCCATACAAAAGTTCACCGGAGATGACTTTTCCCATACAAAAGTTCACCGGAGATGACTTTTCCCATACATAAGTTCACCGGGCATGACTTTCCCAATACAAAAGTTCACCGGAGATGACTTTTCCCATACAAAAGTTCACCGGAGATGACTTTCCCAATACAAAAGTTCACCGGAGATGACTTTTCCCATACAAAAGTTCACCGGAGATGACTTTCCCAATACAAAAGTTCACCGGAGATGACTTTTCCCATACAAAAGTTCACCGGAGATGACTTTCCCAATACAAAAGTTCACCGGAGATGACTTTTCCCATACAAAAGTTCACCGGAGATGACTTTCCCAATACAAAAGTTCACCGGAGATGACTTTCCCAATATAAAAGTTCACCGGGCATGACTTTCCCAATACAAAAGTTCACCGGGCACGACTTTCCCAATACAAAAGTTCACCGGAGATGACTTTCCCAATACAAAAGTTCACCGGAGATGACTTTTCCCATACAAAAGTTCACCGGAGATGACTTTTCCCATACAAAAGTTCACCGGAGATGACTTTTCCCATACAAAAGTTCACCGGAGATGACTTTCCCAATACAAAAGTTCACCGGAGATGACTTTTCCCATACAAAAGTTCACCGGAGATGACTTTCCTAATACAAAAGTTCACCGGGCATGACTTTCCCAATACAAAAGTTCACCGGAGATGACTTTTCCCATACAAAAGTTCACCGGAGATGACTTTCCCAATACAAAAGTTCACCGGAGATGACTTTTCCATACAAAAGTTCACCGGAGATGACTTTTCCCATACAAAAGTTCACCGGAGATGACTTTTCCCATACAAAAGTTCACCGGGCATGACTTTCCCAATACAAAAGTTCACCGGGCATGACTTTCCCAATACAAAAGTTCACCGGGCACGACTTTCCCAATACAAAAGTTCACCGGAGATGACTTTCCCAATATAAAAGTTCACCGGACATGACTTTTCCCATACAAAAGTTCACCGGAGATGACTTTCCAATACAAAAGTTCACCGGAGATGACTTTTCCCATACAAAAGTTCACCGGAGATGACTTTCCCAATACAAAAGTTCACCGGAGATGACTTTCCCAATACAAAAGTTCACCGGAGATGACTTTCCCAATACAAAAGTTCACCGGAGATGACTTTCCCAATACAAAAGTTCACCGGGCATGACTTTCCCAATACAAAAGTTCACCGGAGATGACTTTCCCATACAAAAGTTCACCGGAGATGACTTTCCCAATACAAAAGTTCACCGGAGATGACTTTTCCCATACAAAAGTTCACCGGAGATGACTTTCCAAATACAAAAGTTCACCGGAGATGACTTTTCCCATACAAAAGTTCACCGGAGATGACTTTCCCAATACAAAAGTTCACCGGGCATGACCTTCCCAAAACAAAAGTTCACCGGGCATGACTTTCCCAATACAAAAGTTCACCGGAGATGACTTTCCCAATACAAATGTTCACCGGAGATGACTTTCCCAATACAAAAGTTCACCGGAGATGACTTTTCCCATACAAAAGTTCACCGGAGATGACTTTCCCAATAAGTTCACCGGAGATGACTTTCCCAATACAAAAGTTCACCGGAGATGACTTTCCCAATATAAAAGTTCACCGGGCATGACTTTCCCAATACAAAAGTTCACCGGGCATGAATTTCCCAATACAAAAGTTCACCGGAGATGACTTTTCCCATACAAAAGTTCACCGGAGATGACTTTCCCAATAAAAAAGTTCACCGGAGATGACTTTTCCCATACAAAAGTTCACCGGAGATGACTTTCCCAATACAAAAGTTCACCGGAGATGACTTTCCCAATACAAAAGTTCACCGGAGATGACTTTCCCAATACAAAAGTTCACCGGAGATGACTTTTCCCATACAAAAGTTCACCGGAGATGACTTTCCCAATACAAAAGTTCACCGGGCATGACTTTCCAATACAAAAGTTCACCGGAGATGACTTTTCCCATACAAAAGTTCACCGGAGATGACTTTCCCAATACAAAAGTTCACCGGAGATGACTTTCCCAATACAAAAGTTCACCGGAGATGACTTTCCCCAATACAAAAGTTCACCGGAGATGACTTTTCCCATACAAAAGTTCACCGGAGATGACTTTTCCCATACAAAAGTTCACCGGGCATGACTTTCCCAATACAAAAGTTCACCGGAGATGACTTTTCCCATACAAAAGTTCACCGGAGATGACTTTCCCAATACAAAAGTTCACCGGAGATGACTTTTCCCATACAAAAGTTCACCGGAGATGACTTTCCCAATACAAAAGTTCACCGGGCATGACTTTCCCAATACAAAAGTTCACCGGAGATGACTTTCCCAATACAAAAGTTCACCGGGCATGACTTTCCCAATACAAAAGTTCACCGGAGATGACTTTTCCCATATAAAAGTTCACCGGGCACGACTTTCCCAATACAAAAGTTCACCGGAGATGACTTTCCCAATATAAAAGTTCACCGGGCATGACTTTCCCAATACAAAAGTTCACCGGGCACGACTTTCCCAATACAAAAGTTCGCCGGAGATGACTTTTCCCATACAAAAGTTCACCGGAGATGACTTTCCCAATACAAAAGTTCACCGGAGATGACTTTCCCAATACAAAAGTTCACCGGAGATGACTTTTCCCATACAAAAGTTCACCGGAGATGACTTTTCCCATACAAAAGTTCACCGGAGATGACTTTTCCCATACAAAAGTTCACCGGGCATGACTTTCCCAATACAAAAGTTCACCGGAGATGACTTTCCCAATACAAAAGTTCACCGGAGATGACTTTCCCAATATAAAAGTTCACCGGGCATGACTTTCAATACAAAAGTTCACCGGGGCATGACTTTTCCCATACAAAAGTTCACCGGAGATGACTTTCCCAATACAAAAGTTCACCGGAGATGACTTTTCCCATACAAAAGTTCACCGGAGATGACTTTCCCAATACAAAAGTTCACCGGAGATGACTTTCCCAATACAAAAGTTCACCGGAGATGACTTTTCCCATACAAAAGTTCACCGGAGATGACTTTCCCAATACAAAAGTTCACCGGAGATGACTTTTCCCATACAAAAGTTCACCGGGGATGACTTTCCCAACACAAAAGTTCACCGGAGATGACTTTCCCAATACAAAAGTTCACCGGGCATGACTTTCCCAATACAAAAGTTCACCGGAGATGAGTTTCCCAATATAAAAGTTCACCGGAGATGACTTTCCCAATACAAAAGTTCACCGGAGATGACTTTCCCAATACAAAAGTTCACCGGAGATGACTTTTCCCATACAAAAGTTCACCGGAGATGACTTTTCCCATACAAAAGTTCACCGGATATGACTTTCCCATACAAAAGTTCACCGGAGATGACTTTCCCAATACAAAAGTTCACCGGAGATTACTTTTCCCATACAAAAGTTCACCGGAGATGACTTTCCCAATACAAAGTTCACCGGAGATGACTTTCCCAATATAAAAGTTCACCGGAGATGACTTTCCAATACAAAAGTTCACCGGAGATGACTTTCCAATATAAAAGTTCACCGGAGATGACTTTCCCAATACAAAAGTTCACCGGAGATGACTTTCCCAATACAAAAGTTCACCGGAGATGACTTTTCCCATACAAAAGTTCACCGGAGATGACTTTCCCAATACAAAAGTTCACCGGAGATGACTTTTCCCATACAAAAGTTCACCGGAGATGACTTTTCCCATACAAAAGTTCACCGGAGATGACTTTCCCAATACAAAAGTTCACCGGAGATGACTTTCCCAATATAAAAGTTCACCGGGCATGACTTTCCCAATACAAAAGTTCACCGGGCATGACTTTCCCAATACAAAAGTTCACCGGAGATGACTTTCCCAATATAAAAGTTCACCGGGCATGACTTTCCCAATACAAAAGTTCACCGGAGATGACTTTCCCAATACAAAAGTTCACCGGAGATGACTTTCCCAATATAAAAGTTCACCGGGCATGACTTTCCCAATACAAAAGTTCACCGGAGATGACTTTCCCAATACAAAAGTTCACCGGGCACGACTTTCCCAATACAAAAGTTCACCGGAGATGACTTTTCCCATACAAAAGTTCACCGGAGATGACTTTCCCAATACAAAAGTTCACCGGAGATGACTTTTCCCATACAAAAGTTCACCGGAGATGACTTTTCACATACAAAAGTTCACCGGAGATGACTTTTCCCATACAAAAGTTCACCGGGCATGACTTTCCCAATACAAAAGTTCACCGGGCATGACTTTCCCAATACAAAAGTTCACCGGAGATGACTTTCCCAATACAAAAGTTCACCGGAGATGACTTTCCCAATATAAAAGTTCACCGGGCATGACTTTTCCCATACAAAAGTTCACCGGAGATGACTTTCCCAATACAAAAGTTCACCGGAGATGACTTTTCCCATACAAAAGTTCACCGGAGATGACTTTCCCAATACAAAAGTTCACCCGGAGATGACTTTCCCAATACAAAAGTTCACCGGAGATGACTTTCCCAATACAAAAGTTCACCGGAGATGACTTTTCCCATACAAAAGTTCACCGGAGATGACTTTTCCCATACAAAAGTTCACCGGATATGACTTTCCCATACAAAAGTTTACCGGAGATGACTTTCCCAATACAAAAGTTCACCGGAGATGACTTTTCCCATACAAAAGTTCACCGGAGATGACTTTCCCAATACAAAAGTTCACCGGAGATGACTTTCCCAATATAAAAGTTCACCGGAGATGACTTTCCCAATACAAAAGTTCACCGGAGATGACTTTTCCCATACAAAAGTTCACCGGAGATGACTTTTCCCATACAAAAGTTCACCGGGCATGACTTTCCCAATACAAAAGTTCACCGGAGATGACTTTCCCAATACAAAAGTTCACCGGAGATGACTTTCCCAATATAAAAGTTCACCGGGCATGACTTTCAATACAAAAGTTCACCGGAGATGACTTTTCCCATACAAAAGTTCACCGGAGATGACTTTCCCAATACAAAAGTTCACCGGAGATGACTTTTCCCATACAAAAGTTCACCGGAGATGACTTTCCCAATACAAAAGTTCACCGGAGATGACTTTCCCAATACAAAAGTTCACCGGAGATGATTTTTCCCATACAAAAGTTCACCGGAGATGACTTTCCCAATACAAAAGTTCACCGGAGATGACTTTTCCCATACAAAAGTTCACCGGAGATGACTTTCCCAACACAAAAGTTCACCGGAGATGACTTTCCCAATACAAAAGTTCACCGGGCATGACTTTCCCAATACAAAAGTTTACCGGAGATGAGTTTCCCAATATAAAAGTTCACCGGAGATGACTTTCCCAATACAAAAGTTCACCGGAGATGACTTTCCCAATACAAAAGTTCACCGGAGATGACTTTTCCCATACAAAAGTTCACCGAAGATGACTTTTCCCATACAAAAGTTCACTGGATATGACTTTCCCATACAAAAGTTCACCGGAGATGACTTTCCCAATACAAAAGTTCACCGGAGATGACTTTTCCCCATACAAAAGTTCACCGGAGATGACTTTCCCAATACAAAAGTTCACCGGAGATGACTTTCCCAATATAAAAGTTTACCGGAGATGACTTTCCCAATACAAAAGTTCACCGGAGATGACTTTCCCAATATAAAAGTTCACCGGAGATGACTTTTCCCAATACAAAAGTTCACCGGAGATGACTTTCCCAATACAAAAGTTCACCGGAGATGACTTTTCCCATACAAAAGTTCACCGGAGATGACTTTCCCAATACAAAAGTTCACCGGAGATGACTTTTCCCATACAAAAGTTCACCGGAGATGACTTTTCCCATACAAAAGTTCACCGGAGATGACTTTCCCAATACAAAAGTTCACCGGAGATGACTTTCCCAATATAAAAGTTCACCGGGCATGACTTTCCCAATACAAAAGTTCACCGGGCATGACTTTCCCAATACAAAAGTTCACCGGAGATGACTTTCCCAATATAAAAGTTCACCGGGCATGACTTTCCCAATACAAAAGGTTCACCGGAGATGACTTTCCCAATACAAAAGTTCACCGGAGATGACTTTCCCAATATAAAAGTTCACCGGGCATGACTTTCCCAATACAAAAGTTCACCGGGCACGACTTTCCCAATACAAAAGTTCACCGGAGATGACTTTCCCAATACAAAAGTTCACCGGGCACGACTTTCCCAATACAAAAGTTCACCGGAGATGACTTTTCCCATACAAAAGTTCACCGGAGATGACTTTCCCAATACAAAAGTTCACCGGAGATGACTTTTCCCATACAAAAGTTCACCGGAGATGACTTTTCCCATACAAAAGTTCACCGGAGATGACTTTTCCCATACAAAAGTTCACCGGGCATGACTTTCCCAATACAAAAGTTCACCGGGCATGACTTTCCCAATACAAAAGTTCACCGGAGATGACTTTCCCAATACAAAAGTTCACCGGAGATGACTTTCCCAATATAAAAGTTCACCGGGCATGACTTTTCCCATACAAAAGTTCACCGGAGATCACTTTCCCAATACAAAAGTTCACCGGAGATGACTTTTCCCATACAAAAGTTCACCGGAGATGACTTTCCAATACAAAAGTTCACCGGAGATGACTTTCCCAATACAAAAGTTCACCGGAGATGACTTTCCCAATACAAAAGTTCACCGGAGATGACCTTTTCCCATACAAAAGTTCACCGGAGATGACTTTCCCAATACAAAAGTTCACCGGAGATGACTTTTCCCATACAAAAGTTCACCGGAGATGACTTTTCCCATACAAAAGTTCACCGGAGATGACTTTTCCCATACAAAAGTTCACCGGGCATGACTTTCCAATACAAAAGTTCACCGGAGATGACTTTCCCAATACAAAAGTTCACCGGAGATGACTTTCCCAATATAAAAGTTCACCGGGCATGACTTTCCCAATACAAAAGTTCACCGGGCATGACTTTCCCAATACAAAAGTTCACCGGAGATGACTTTTCCCATACAAAAGTTCACCGGAGATGACTTTCCCAATACAAAAGTTCACCGGAGATGACTTTTCCCATACAAAAGTTCACCGGAGATGACTTTTCCCATACAAAAGTTCACCGGGCATGACTTTCCCAATACAAAAGTTCACCGGAGATGACTTTTCCCATACAAAAGTTCACTGGAGATGACTTTTCCCATACAAAAGTTCACCGGAGATGACTTTTCCCATACAAAAGTTCACCGGAGATGACTTTTCCCATACAAAAGTTCACCGGAGATGATTTTCCCAATACAAAAGTTCACCGGAGATGACTTTCCCAATACAAAAGTTCACCGGGCACGACTTTCCCAATACAAAAGTTCACCGGAGATGACTTTCCCAATACAAAAGTTCACCGGAGATGACTTTTCCCATACAAAAGTTCACCGGAGATGACTTTTCCCATACAAAAGTTCACCGGAGATGGCTTTTCCCATACAAAAGTTCACCGGAGATGACTTTCCCAATATAAAAGTTCACCGGGCATGACTTTCCCAATACAAAAGTTCACCGGGCATGACTTTCCCAATACAAAAGTTCACCGGGCATGACTTTCCCAATACAAAAGTTCACCGGAGATGACTTTTCCCATACAAAAGTTCACCGGAGATGACTTTCCCAATACAAAAGTTCACCGGAGATGACTTTCCCAATACAAAAGTTCACCGGAGATGACTTTCCCAATACAAAAGTTCACCGGAGATGACTTTTCCCATACCAAAGTTCACCGGAGATGACTTTTCCCATAAAAAAGTTCACCGGAGATGACTTTCCCAATACAAAAGTTCACCGGAGATGACTTTCCCAATACAAAAGTTCACCGGAGATGACTTTCCCAATACAAAAGTTCACCGGAGATGACTTTTCCCATACAAAAGTTCACCGGAGATGACTTTTCCCATACAAAAGTTCACCGGAGATGACTTTTCCCATACAAAAGTTCACCGGAGATGACTTTCCCAATACAAAAGTTCAACGGAGATGACTTTCCCAATACAAAAGTTCACCGGAGATGACTTTCCCAATATAAAAGTTCACCGGGCATGACTTTCCCATACAAAAGTTCACCGGAGATGACTTTTCCCCACACAAAAGTTCACCGGAGATGACTTTCCCAATACAAAAGTTCACCGGAGATGACTTTTCCATACAAAAGTTCACCGGAGATGACTTTCCCAATACAAAAGTTCACCGGAGATGACTTTCCCAATACAAAAGTTCACAGGAGATGACTTTTCCCATACAAAAGTTCACCGGAGATGACTTTCCCAATACAAAAGTTCACCGGAGATGACTTTCCCAATACAAAAGTTCACCGGAGATGACTTTCCCAATACAAAAGTTCACCGGAGATGACTTTCCCAATAAAAAAGTTCACCGGAGATGACTTTTCCCATACAAAAGTTCACCGGAGATGACTTTCCCAATACAAAAGTTCACCGGAGATGACTTTCCCAATACAAAAGTTCACCGGAGATGACTTTTCCCATACAAAAGTTCACCGGAGATGACTTTCCCAATACAAAAGTTCACCGGAGATGACTTTCCCAATACAAAAGTTCACCGGAGATGACTTTCCCAATACAAAAGTTCACCGGAGATGACTTTCCCAATACAAAAGTTCACCGGAGATGACTTTTCCCATACAAAAGTTCACCGGAGATGACTTTCCCAATACAAAAGTTCACCGGAGATGACTTTCCCAATACAAAAGTTCACCGGAGATGACTTTCCCAATACAAAAGTTCACCGGAGATGACTTTCCCAATACAAAAGTTCACCGGAGATGACTTTTCCCATACAAAAGTTCACCGGAGATGACTTTTCCCATACAAAAGTTCACCGGAGATGACTTTCCCAATACAAAAGTTACCGGAGATGACTTTCCCAATACAAAAGTTCACCGGAGATGACTTTTCCCATACAAAAGTTCACCGGAGATGACTTTTCCCATACAAAAGTTCACCGGAGATGACTTTCCCAATACAAAAGTTCACCGGAGATGACTTTCCCAATACAAAAGTTCACCGGAGATGACTTTTCCCATACAAAAGTTCACCGGAGATGACTTTCCCAATACAAAAGTTCACCGGAGATGACTTTCCCAATACAAAAGTTCACCGGAGATGACTTTCCCAATACAAAAGTTCACCGGAGATGACTTTCCCAATACAAAAGTTCACCGGAGATGACTTTTCCCATACAAAAGTTCACCGGAGATGACTTTCCCAATATAAAAGTTCACCGGAGATGACTTTCCCAATACAAAAGTTCACCGGAGATGACTTTTCCCATACAAAAGTTCACCGGAGATGACTTTCCCAATACAAAAGTTCACCGGAGATGACTTTCCCAATACAAAAGTTCACCGGAGATGACTTTCCCAATACAAAAGTTCACCGGAGATGACTTTTCCCATACAAAAGTTCACCGGAGATGACTTTCCCAATACAAAAGTTCACCGGAGATGACTTTCCCAATACAAAAGTTCACCGGAGATGACTTTCCCAATACAAAAGTTCACCGGAGATGACTTTCCCAATACAAAAGTTCACCGGAGATGACTTCCCCAATACAAAAGTTCACCGGAGATGACTTTCCCAATACAAAAGTTCACCGGAGATGACTTTCCCAATACAAAAGTTCACCGGAGATGACTTTTCCCATACAAAAGTTCACCGGGCATGACTTTCCCAATACAAAAGTTCACCGGAGATGACTTTTCCCATACAAAAGTTCACCGGAGATGACTTTCCCAATACAAAAGTTCACCGGAGATGACTTTTCCCATACAAAAGTTCACCGGAGATGACTTTCCCAATACAAAAGTTCACCGGAGATGACTTTCCCAATACAAAAGTTCACCGGAGATGACTTTCCCAATACAAAAGTTCACCGGAGATGACTTTCCCAATACAAAAGTTCACCGGAGATGACTTTTCCCATACAAAAGTTCACCGGAGATGACTTTCCCAATACAAAAGTTCACCGGGCATGACTTTCCCAAAACAAAAGTTCACCGGAGATGACTTTTCCCATACAAAAGTTCACCGGAGATGACTTTCCCAATACAAAAGTTCACCGGAGATGACTTTTCCCATACAAAAGTTCACCAGAGATGACTTTCCCAATACAAAAGTTCACCGGAGATGACTTTCCCAATACAAAAGTTCACCGGAGATGACTTTCCCAATACAAAAGTTCACCGGAGATGACTTTTCCCATACAAAAGTTCACCGGAGATGACTTTCCCAATACAAAAGTTCACCGGAGATGACTTTCCCAATACAAAAGTTCACCGGAGATGACTTTCCCATTACAAAAGTTCACCGGGCATGACTTTCCCAATACAAAAGTTCACCGGAGATGACTTTTCCCATACAAAAGTTCACCGGAGATGACTTTTCCCATACAAAAGTTCACCGGAGATGACTTTCCCAATACAAAAGTTCACCGGAGATGACTTTCCCAATACAAAAGTTCACCGGAGATGACTTTCCCATACAAAAGTTCACCGGAGATGACTTTCCCAATACAAAAGTTCACCGGAGCATGACTTTCCCAATACAAAAGTTCACCGGAGATGACTTTCCCAATACAAAAGTTCACCGGGTATGACTTTTCCCAAAACAAAAGTTCACCGGGCATGACTTTCCCAATATAAAAGTTCACCGGGATGACTTTCCCAATACAAAAGTTCACCGGAGATGACTTTTCCCATACAAAAGTTCACCGGAGATGACTTTCCCAATACAAAAGTTCACCGGAGATGACTTTTCCCATACAAAAGTTCACCGGAGATGACTTTCCCAATACAAAAGTTCACCGGAGATGACTCTTCCCATACAAAAGTTCACCGGAGATGAATTTTCCCATACAAAAGTTCACAGGAGATGACTTTCCCAATACAAAAGTTCACCGGAGATGACTTTTCCCATACAAAAGTTCACCGGAGATGACTTTCCCAATACAAAAGTTCACCGGAGATGACTTTTCCCATACAAAAGTTCACCGGGCATGACTTTCCCAATACAAAAGTTCACCGGCATGACTTTCCCAATACAAAAGTTCACCGGAGATGACTTTTCCCATACAAAAGTTCACCGGAGATGACTTTCCCAATACAAAAGTTCACCGGGCATGACTTTCCCAATACAAAAGTTTACCGGAGATGACTTTTCCCATACAAAAGTTCACCGGAGATGACTTTCCCAATACAAAAGTTCACCGGAGATGACTTTCCCAATACAAAAGTTCACCGGAGATGACTTTTCCCATACAAAAGTTCACCGGAGATGACTTTCCCAATACAAAAGTTCACCGGAGATGACTTTCCCAATACAAAAGTTCACCGGAGATGACTTTCCCAATACAAAAGTTCACCGGAGATGACTTTCCCAATACAAAAGTTCACCGGAGATGACTTTTCCCATACAAAAGTTCACCGGGCATGACTTTCCCAATACAAAAGTTCACCGGAGATGACTTTTCCCATACAAAAGTTCACCGGAGATGACTTTCCCAATACAAAAGTTCACCGGAGATGATTTTCCCATACAAAAGTTCACCGGAGATGACTTTCCCAATACAAAAGTTCACCGGAGATGACTTTCCCAATACAAAAGTTCACCGGAGATGACTTTCCCAATACAAAAGTTCACCGGAGATGACTTTCCCAATACAAAAGTTCACCGGAGATGACTTTTCCCATACAAAAGTTCACCGGAGATGACTTTCCCAATACAAAAGTTCACCGGGCATGACTTTCCCAAAACAAAAGTTAACCGGAGATGATTTTTCCCATACAAAAGTTCACCGGAGATGACTTTCCCAATACAAAAGTTCACCGGAGATGACTTTTCCCATACAAAAGTTCACCGGAGATGACTTTCTCAATACAAAAGTTCACCGGAGATGACTTTCCCAATACAAAAGTTCACCGGAGATGACTTTCCCAATACAAAAGTTCACCGGATATGACTTTTCCCATACAAAAGTTCACCGGAGATGACTTTCGCAATACAAAAGTTCACCGGAGATGACTTTCCCAATACAAAAGTTCGCCGGAGATGACTTTCCCAATACAAAAGTTCACCGGGCATGACTTTCCCAATACAAAAGTTCACCGGAGATGACTTTTCCCATACAAAAGTTCACCGGAGATGACTTTTCCCATACAAAAGTTCACCGGAGATGACTTTCCCAATACAAAAGTTCACCGGAGATGACTTTTCCCATACAAAAGTTCACCGGAGATGACTTTCCCAATACAAAAGTTCACCGGGCATGACTTTCCCAATACACAAGTTCACCGGAGATGACTTTCCCAATACAAAAGTTCACCGGGCATGACTTTCCCAAAACAAAAGTTCACCGGGCATGACTTTCCCAATATAAAAGTTCACCGGGCATGACTTTCCCAATACAAAAGTTCACCGGAGATGACTTTTCCCATACAAAAGTTCACCGGAGATGACTTTCCCAATACAAAAGTTCACCGGAGATGACTTTTCCCATACAAAAGTTCACCGGAGATGACTTTCCCAATACAAAAGTTCACCGGAGATGACTTTTCCCATACAAAAGTTCACCGGAGATGACTTTTCCCATACAAAAGTTCACCGGAGATGACTTTCCCAATACAAAAGTTCACCGGAGATGACTTTTCCCATACAAAAGTTCACCGGAGATGACTTTCCCAATACAAAAGTTCACCGGAGATGACTTTTCCCATACAAAAGTTCACCGGGGCATGACTTTCCCAATACAAAAGTTCACCGGGCATGACTTTCCCAATACAAAAGTTCACCGGAGATGACTTTTCCCATACAAAAGTTCACCGGAGATGACTTTCCCAATACAAAAGTTCACCGGGCATGACTTTCCCAATACAAAAGTTCACCGGGCATGACTTTCCCAAAACAAAAGTTCACCGGGCATGACTTTCCCAATATAAAAGTTCACCGGGCATGACTTTCCCAATACAAAAGTTCACCGGAGATGACTTTTCCCATACAAAAGTTCACCGGAGATGACTTTCCCAATACAAAAGTTCACCGGAGATGACTTTTCCCATACAAAAGTTCACCGGAGATGACTTTCCCAATACAAAAGTTCACCGGAGATGACTTTTCCCATACAAAAGTTCACCGGAGATGACTCTTCCCATACAAAAGTTCACCGGAGATGAATTTTCCCATACAAAAGTTCACAGGAGATGACTTTCCCAATACAAAAGTTCACCGGAGATGACTTTTCCCATACAAAAGTTCACCGGAGATGACTTTCCCAATACAAAAGTTCACCGGAGATGACTTTTCCCATACAAAAGTTCACCGGGCATGACTTTCCCAATACAAAAGTTCACCGGGCATGACTTTCCCAATACAAAAGTTCACCGGAGATGACTTTTCCCATACAAAAGTTCACCGGAGATGACTTTCCCAATACAAAAGTTCACCGGGCATGACTTTCCCAATACAAAAGTTCACCGGAGATGACTTTTCCCATACAAAAGTTCACCGGAGATGACTTTCCCAATACAAAAGTTCACCGGAGATGACTTTCCCAATACAAAAGTTCACCGGAGATGACTTTTCCCATACAAAAGTTCACCGGAGATGACTTTCCCAATACAAAAGTTCACCGGAGATGACTTTCCCAATACAAAAGTTCACCGGAGATGACTTTCCCAATACAAAAGTTCACCGGAGATGACTTTCCCAATCCAAAAGTTCACCGGAGATGACTTTTCCCATACAAAAGTTCACCGGGCATGACTTTCCCAATACAAAAGTTCACCGGAGATGACTTTTCCCATACAAAAGTTCACCGGAGATGACTTTCCCAATACAAAAGTTCACCGGAGATGATTTTCCCATACAAAAGTTCACCGGAGATGACTTTCCCAATACAAAAGTTCACCGGAGATGACTTTCCCAATACAAAAGTTCACCGGAGATGACTTTCCCAATACAAAAGTTCACCGGAGATGACTTTCCCAATACAAAAGTTCACCGGAGATGACTTTTCCCATACAAAAGTTCACCGGAGATGACTTTCCCAATACAAAAGTTCACCGGGCATGACTTTCCCAAACAAAAGTTAACCGGAGATGATTTTTCCCATACAAAAGTTCACCGGAGATGACTTTCCCAATACAAAAGTTCACCGGAGATGACTTTTCCCATACAAAAGTTCACCGGAGATGACTTTCTCAATACAAAAGTTCACCGGAGATGACTTTCCCAATACAAAAGTTCACCGGAGATGACTTTCCCAATACAAAAGTTCACCGGAGATGACTTTTCCCATACAAAAGTTCACCGGAGATGACTTTCCCAATACAAAAGTTCACCGGAGATGACTTTCCCAATACAAAAGTTCGCCGGAGATGACTTTCCCAATACAAAAGTTCACCGGGCATGACTTTCCCAATACAAAAGTTCACCGGAGATGACTTTTCCCATACAAAAGTTCACCGGAGATGACTTTTCCCATACAAAAGTTCACCGGAGATGACTTTCCCAATACAAAAGTTCACCGGAGATGACTTTTCCCATACAAAAGTTCACCGGAGATGACTTTCCCAATACAAAAGTTCACCGGGCATGACTTTCCCAATACACAAGTTCACCGGAGATGACTTTCCCAATACAAAAGTTCACCGGGCATGACTTTCCCAAACAAAAGTTCACCGGGCATGACTTTCCCAATATAAAAGTTCACCGGGCATGACTTTCCCAATACAAAAGTTCACCGGAGATGACTTTTCCCATACAAAAGTTCACCGGAGATGACTTTCCCAATACAAAAGTTCACCGGAGATGACTTTTCCCATACAAAAGTTCACCGGAGATGACTTTCCCAATACAAAAGTTCACCGGAGATGACTTTTCCCATACAAAAGTTCACCGGAGATGACTTTCCCAATACAAAAGTTCACCGGAGATGACTTTCCCAATACAAAAGTTCACCGGAGATGACTTTTCCCATACAAAAGTTCACCGGAGATGACTTTCCCAATACAAAAGTTCACCGGAGATGACTTTTCCCATACAAAAGTTCACCGGGCATGACTTTCCCAATACAAAAGTTCACCGGGCATGACTTTCCCAATACAAAAGTTCACCGGAGATGACTTTTCCCATACAAAAGTTCACCGGAGATGACTTTCCCAATACAAAAGTTCACCGGGCATGACTTTCCCAATACAAAAGTTCACCGGAGATGACTTTTCCCATACAAAAGTTCACCGGAGATGACTTTCCCATTACAAAAGTTCACCGGAGATGACTTTCCCAATACAAAAGTTCACCGGAGATGACTTTTCCCATACAAAAGTTCACCGGAGATGACTTTCCCAATACAAAAGTTCACCGGAGATGACTTTCCCATACAAAAGTTCACCGGAGATGACTTTTCCCAATACAAAAGTTCACCGGAGATGACTTTCCCAATACAAAAGTTCACCGGAGATGACTTTTCCAATACAAAAGTTCACCGGAGATGACTTTCCCAATACAAAGTTCACCCGGCGATGACTTTCCCAATACAAAAGTTCACCGGAGATGACTTTCCAATACAAAAGTTCACCGAGATGACTTTCCCCAATACAAAAGTTCACCGGAGATGACTTTTCCCATACAAAAGTTCACCGGAGATGACTTTCCCAATACAAAAGTTCACCGGAGATGACTTTCCCAATACAAAAGTTCACCGGAGATGACTTTTCCCATACAAAAGTTCACCGAGATGACCTTTCCCAATACAAAAGTTCACCGGAGATGACTTTCCCAATACAAAAGTTCACCGGGGATGACTTTCCCAATACAAAAGTTCACCGGAGATGACTTTCCCAATACAAAAGTTCACCGGAGATGACTTTCCCAATACAAAAGTTCACCGGAGATGACTTTCCCAATACAAAAGTTCACCGGAGATGACTTTTCCCAATACAAAAGTTCACCGGAGATGACTTTCCCAATACAAAAGTTCACCGGAGATGACTTTTCCCAATACAAAAGTTCACCGGAGATGACTTTTCCCAATACAAAAGTTCACCGGAGATGACTTTCCCAATACAAAAGGCTTCACCGGAGATGACTTTCCCAATACAAAAGTTCACCGGAGATGACTTTCCCATACAAAAGTTCACCGGAGATGACTTTCCCAATACAAAAGTTCACCGGAGATGACTTTTCCCAATACAAAAGTTCACCGGAGATGACTTTCCCAATACAAAAGTTCACCGGGGATGACTTTTCCATACAAAAGTTCACCGGAGATGACTTTCCCAATACAAAAGTTCACCGGAGATGACTTTTCCCCATACAAAAGTTCACCGGAGATGACTTTCCCAATACAAAAGTTCGCGGAGATGACTTTCCCAATACAAAAGTTCACCGGAGATGACTTTCCCAATACAAAAGTTCACCGGAGATGACTTTTCCCATACAAAAGTTCACCGGAGATGACTTTCCCAATACAAAAGTTCACCGGAGATGACTTTTCCCATACAAAAGTTCACCGGAGATGACTTTCCCAATACAAAAGTTCACCGGGCATGACTTTCCCAATACAAAAGTTCACCGGAGATGACTTTCCCAATACAAAAGTTCACCGGGATGACTTTCCCAAAACAAAAGTTCACCGGAGCATGACTTTCCCAATACAAAAGTTCACCGGGCATGACTTTCCCAATACAAAAGTTCACCGGAGATGACTTTTCCCATACAAAAGTTCACCGGAGATGACTTTCCCAATACAAAAGTTCACCGGAGATGACTTTTCCCATACAAAAGTTCACCGGAGATGACTTTCCCAATACAAAAGTTCACCGGAGATGACTTTTCCATACAAAAGTTCACCGGAGATGACTTTCCCAATACAAAAGTTCACCGGAGATGACTTCCCAATACAAAAGTTCACCGGAGATGACTTTTCCCGTTCACCGGAGATGACTTTCCCAATACAAAAGTTCACCGGGCATGACTTTCCCATAAC